>NC_031799.1:8795988-8817122 GCF_001522545.3 Parus major | reverse complement strand
GCCAGCTCAGCCTGATCATTTGCTCCCTGCAGGGATGTGCCTGGGATTGGGGCTGCTTGGCTCCTGTGGAGCTCTGGGGAAGGGGCTGGGAGAGCCCTGGGCAGGCCACGTCCTGTCCTCGTTGTCCCACTCCCCACCACACTGTTGTGCTTCCCACTGCTACAGCACATGAGGCCTTTGCAGGGGACAAAGCCTTCGCAGGGAGTCCCTTTTGCAGCCTGTCCCAAGGCCAGGAGCTGCCTGCACCCTCCTCCTGCTCAGCCCCTGCTCATGGCCCCGTGTGTGACCCCACTGTGTGCTTCCAGTGCCAGACAAACCGCAGCAGCTGTGGCTGGATCCCGACAGGGGCTCTCTCCGCTGGAACTCGCTGCCCTCCTGCAACGGGGAGATCATCGGATACCAGGTACCGAGGGACCAGGGCAGAGCCTCGCCTCCCGGCCTGGAGCTCTGTGCAGGCAGACTGGGAAGTGTGAGCAAGGGACAGCTGGCATGAGCCACAGCTCCCAGACAGGAAACCTCTGGCCTTGATGAGCACCAGCGTTTTCTGTTTCATTCTCAACATTCCTCATGCTCTGAAGATGCCCAGAGAGCTGTGAGAGCTCCATGTTCTCGGGGCTTCCTTCCTGGCTCTGCTCTGCTTTGGCTTTGGCTTTTGGAGGCTGGTGTGCAACACATGGTGACGTGTCTTCTGGCGTGGCATCCCAGGGTTTCCTGCGCCTCTTGCGTACTCGTTTCTGGTTCTTGCCACAGAAAAACTTGTGGTTTGACTAATCCTCTGAAAGTCCCTCCTGAAAGCCCCTCCTGAAAGCCCCTTCTCCAGAGAGCTGCACCATTCTGTTGAGTTTTCCTCAATGCATGCCTAGAAGCATCTCCTCTGTCTCTGGATTTGGGACACGTTCCACAGCAAAAGCCTGCTCTCTGGAGTGGGAGGGGCTGTGTGTGCTGGTGACATTGTTCTCAGCATGCTCTAGCTCCTTTCTGAGGACAGAGGTCCCCACGCTGTGACAGGGACCTTGCAAGCCTTTCCTTAGCTCTTTCCTGGAGAAGCTATCAGACAAGCTCTTGACAATGCTGGGAGCCTCTTCATCTGGCTACCTGCTCCCAGACACCCACGTGCATGAATAGAATCCTTTTTTCCCACTTCCAGTTGTCTTCACTTGTGCATAAGCCCAGCATCTACTTCTGTCAGCAAGGGAGAATGGCCGTGGATCTCATGACAAATTCAGATGACGCATGGGCAAATGGGGACCCTTCATCTGTATTACTTACGGAACCTTTAGTCCTTCTCCTTTTCTCTTAGAGAAAGCCTTCAGAGCCCAACTTTACACAGAGAAAAGAGAAGCTTAGATTCCTCGGGCAGAGGATGTCACCGCGGTGCATCGGTGTTGCAATACACCTGGGGTGACCTGTCCTCAGGCTCAGTACATGAATCTACGGCCCTGCAAACCAACAGCCTCCCTCTTCCCCTCGCAGAGCCTCGGCCCTTTGCTCACAGAGGCTGCTGCTCACACGTCCCGAGCGCTGCCTCCCAATTCCTCTTCTCCTCTCCTCCGCTCTGAGGAGCCCGCATGGGGCTGAGGCTCCCGCCCGCTCCTCTGCGGAGCCTTCTCGAGCCGGGGCAGGCCCAGGGAAGGGAAGGGAAGGCTGGCAGGACGTTGCCGGCTGCGGGCACGGTCCCCGCGGGTTGCAGCTGTGTCTCCTGTCCGCAGCTGAGCATCACAGCCAGGAGGGCAGGGGACAGCAGCGTGCTGGAGACGGAGCGGCTGCGCCTCAATGGCTCCGTCACCGAGCACCGGCTGCCGGAGCACAGCCCTGGCAGCAGCTACACCGTGACGATCCAGGGGCTGACGGCTGCTGGAGCCGGGCCCGCGTTGATGAGGGACTTTGACAGCGACAGCTCCGGTAAGCCGCGCTGCGCGGCCGTCGCGGGAGCCCGGGCACAGACGGGCCGGGCTCGGCTGCCTGCGCCGCCCGAGGCTGCCCCTGCTCCTGGCACAGCCGTGCCGATGCTCATTCATTCCCCCCGGCTGTTCCCCCGCAGACACCCCGCACCGCCGGGGCAGCGGCTGCCGCAGCGTGCGCGACATCGCCCCGTCCCAAGGCACGGCCGTGCTTCCCCTGCGCCCCCTCGCCCCGGCCCCCGGGGCAGCCAGGTGAGCGCAGCCCCCGCAGCTCGGCAGCCCCGGCACGGCTCTCCCCAGCCCAGCGCCGGCTGCAGACGCCTCCCCTCCGCCCTGCCCCGCTGCCACCGGCTCTCGGCCCCGCAGGGAGCACCAGCTCATCGTGGCCGCCACGCACAACGCCTCGCTCATCGAGGGCATCTGCTCGGGCCGGCCGCAGCTCTCCAACGCCAGCGTCTACGTGGCCGCTCTTCTCAACCTCACCGCCCCCACCGACTTCGTGCTGGGCGACGGCAGCCGCGGCCCGGGCCAGCACAACGCTGCCCTCCGCCCGGGCCGGGACTACACGGCCCTGCTGCGCCTCAGCCGCCTCTGGCCGCAGGTACCGTGGCCGGGCTCCTGCTCCCTGGGGCTCGGCCCCTCGCTGCGGCCGGGCTGCCTGTGACAGCACAACCCTCTCCCTCCCGTGCCTTGCCGCCACCGTGTCCCTGGGGGCATCGCCCGGGTCACTCGCGGGCCCGGGCGGGGGACCTTTGCCCCCAGGCAGGGCAGTGCTGCAGCAGTGGCCTCAGCTCTCCCTCCTGTCTCCTCCAACAGGCAGAGAAGGTCACCTGTGTCTGCTACAGCTTCTCTGTCGGTAAGTGTCTCCTCACTCGTGCTGCCCAAGCCTCTCTCCAGCATCTTCACTTTTGCCAGCCTGGCAGCTTCCCTGCAAATGACCTGGCTCAGTGCAACAGCTTTAGGGTCTCACGTGGAACAGAGTAAAATTCCCATATGTGGGGTGACCCTTATTCCCAGAAGAAACCTCAGCCAGGACACGGGCCTACACACTTGCACATAGCCTTTGCCATTCTTGGGTCCTTTGCCAGCAGGCCGAGGGTGTGGCACTCACCCCTGGCTCTGTGTTGGTTGCAGGGCAGACTGCGGTCCAGTGGCATGGGATTGTGATTGGACTGGTTGTGCTGTTGGTAGTCCTCCTTGTGGTTGCAGTCATCCTGTGGTTTGTGCTCTCCAAGTGAGTAGGAAGGGGACAGGTTCAGCAGGTACATACACAATGCCAGCATCTAACCCAGAACTCCCCTTTGCCTTTCCAGGAAAAAGAAGTATTTGCCCAACAAAACTAAGGAGGATAATTAAAAAGGTAGGAAAATGCAGTTCTGCAGACAACCATCAAAGGCTATAAGTCTGTGGGGCAGGTGGGATGAGAGCAGCAATTTCCCATGAGAACGTGAGTTTCAGGAGAAGCAGCAGTTTGTACACTGCACTGACACATCTGCTGATTTGCCTTAGCTGGGGTTGGCTCTTCCCACTGAGCCCCACATGGCAGCACAGTCTGGTTCCAGGCAGTGCTTGCTGCCTGGAGGAGGGACAGGGGTGAGCAAAGATGGGCATCACAAAGGCTCAGGTTTTTGAGGGACCCATGTCTGTGCCATCCCTCCCAGGGATCTGCAGGGAGGGATCTCAGGAGGGTCAGGCTGAGGGGCTGCTGCTCTCACCTCAGAACTGACAGGCATCCCTGAAGCCCTGTGGTTGGGCACAGCTGGGACGAAAGTGTTGGACTGTGGCAGGCATTGCTCTGTGCTCCAGCCTGTCTCTGACACTAGGTGCCCTTTTTCTCCACAGGTAAAGGTGTCTAGGCTGGAGATCAGTCTATCCAGGACCATGGAGACATCCAGAGCACTGAGGATATGGAGAAAATGGGAAGGATGTCCCCACCCCAGTGATGATGACTGCTATGTATCCTGGCTCTCCTGTGACTGACCAGCCTAGAGGTCCCATGCAATTCATCCAATTCAGCAGGGCAAGAGGAAAACAGAAGGCCAAGGAGGGTTGAGCTTTTTCATTCCTCACCTCCTAGGTTTTGCTTACTGCTTTGTAAGGCCTTTGAAACTGGCTTTCTGTAATCCCTTTTTTCCAGGCTTTGCTTTCATTTTTGCTTTCCTGGAAGCATAACTTGTATGCCAGATTTCCCAGTCCCAGACTCACACAGGCTCAGGCTGATGGCGTTTGCTGTCCTCTGGGTTCCCAACCCTTCTGCTCTTTCTGTTGATATTCAGCCAACAAAGCCAAGGGTTTTGCTAGGCCTAGCTGAATGCTTTGTGACTCTGCCTATTTTGTCTGGACAACAAATAAAGGCTTATGGTTTGGAGGGGCTGCCTGTCCCACACAACTCCTGCCTGGTCCCCTCATTGCTCCTGTGGGGTCATATTCCCCTGCAAGGAGCTGACTCTGCCTTGTGAAGGGGAGCCACGAGCAGGGCTGCTGTGACCCAGTATTCCTCTAGTGGTACCTGACAGCTTTTCTGACCTCCTGAGTTGAGCTGGACAGCACTAATGTGAGTTTGGAGGAGATGTGTGGTGGGAATCCATCAAAGGTGATGGCTCTCAGCACACATTTTGGCCAAGAGTGTATTCTGTGTCCATGCTGTGGTATACCTGTGCTTTCAGCTCCCTTGTGGCACTGTGCCAGGTCAAACCTGGAAGAAAAGCCAAGATCAGGGGTTACCACCACCATGGCCTTTATTGGTGAGACACAGAACAGAGAGCCATGGGGTCACTACTGGTTTTGAAGTCTTCTGCAAAGGCAGAACCTATCTCCCTGGTGCTGTTTGAACCCCATCCAGGATATTCACGTTGAGCCCCTAAAACCCGGGATTGCCATGGAGCAGCCAGACAGGCTGGTGAGAGAGCCTCTGTGGAGCTGGTAGGCCGTGGCACTTGGAGCAGCACCAGGAAGATGTAGCCCCAGGAAGAGATTATGTGGGGTTTGAAGGACCAGTTTAGCCCCACAGGACCATGGGTTGTCCCACTCTTGGCTCTCGTTGGCTTTGGGCTTCACACTTCTCCCAGAGTAGGACAGATAACCTGTGCTCCTGAGAACACTGGATTTTAGAGCAGTTTGAGACTTCCCTAACCAAACAATGTAGGTGTTTGTGCTACCCCACTTTCCTTAGGGCTACCTGAGGGGACAAGGGAACCTGGATAGGACAGCTGTTCTCTTCAACCTTGGCAAGAATGGATGGGTGAAGTCCTGGTGCCTCTGCTCTGGTCTGCAAACTCAGGCTGTGATTCCAGATAAGTTCCTGCACAAATGTTGGGCAGAGGGTCAGGTTCCCATTTCTGTGCCTGGCCAAAATTTGGAGACAGTCCAGCCTATGTTCTCCAGCCACAGAAGACCCTTGGGGTGGTTTTTCAGGGGAGTGAAGCATCTTGGGGTCACACCAAAACCCTTTTATTTCCTCTTGCTTCCACTGTTACTGATGAAGGGCTGTCCAGGGCATTGAAGTCCCATCCAGAGACAGGCTGTGGTCATGCCCCTACTTGAAATTCCCATAGGTTTCAAATGAATTCAGGTAACTGAGGGCTAGTTCATAGCAGAGCCCATACTGTTCCTGTGGATAAAAGGATGCACATGAGACTCAGGTGGATCAACACCTGCAATGGCATGTCAGCATTGGTCTCCAACAGCTTCCTGATGCAGAGCATGCCAGACACAGGTAAAATCCACCCTCCTCCGCCCAGCTGGAGTCCACCTTTCCCTGCTGAGGAATCCAGGCAAGTGCTTCAGGAGCTGGGGGGCTGCACTACACCAGCAGTGGAGCCAGCTGGTTTTGTCAGGAGAGCCAGTCTCCACAGCACAAAATGTTGAGCAGCCAGGAGGAGCAGAAAGGGGCCACTCATCATGCAGGATGCTTTGGCACCTGTTCAGTTCTGCTGAACCTGACACTGAGGGAGTGGGCATGTCCCAGCCCCAGAAAATGGGGTTCTCAAAGATCTCATCTGCACCTGGCCTCAGGGTGACCCGAGCACAGAAGGGCTAGGGCAGCTACTCGGGCAATCCAAGATATGGCTTGTCGCCCTGAAAACTCAGCTTCTGAACTTGCTGACATGGTTTTCTAAGTACTTTCCCAGGACAGTAACTGTAAACATAGATATGTGTGCATTCTTTCTGTTACACGTCTTCTGATGGGCATTTCTTATGACCAGTGCAGTGAGAAAGTGTTATCCTGACCATCCAATCCCTAGCCATGGTAAGAAGCCTATAAATCCTGGGAAGGAAAATAAACTCTGCTCTTTTCTGCACCATACCTCAACCTGTGTTCACGTGATCTATTGATCTTCAGCGGTAACAATGGCTCTTGTTTTGGTGTTGCAATCTCAGCAGGGTTTGAAGTCAGCACCTACCACATCTTTAATGAACTGTCTTCTCCGCCTCTTCAGCATCCTCACAGCCTGGGATACATCCACCATCCCCTCACTTTGGATCTGCTCACACAGGAAACTAGCAGCACAGAAGATCCCACTCCGGCTGGCTCCATCCCTGTAGAGGAAGGCAAGGGGAACTTCATTTGCTCTGAGATCAGGTGGCAGGCCTGAGCCTCAGAGGTGTCCCCTTAGACCCCCACACTCTCAACATGATCTTGGCCACAGATCCCGCAACCCAACCTTCCTCCACAGGGAAGCCTTCCTCCCTTAACATAGCTGAATTCATATCCATACATGCACCCGAGATGCAGCTGTGACCAATTTCAGTGACACAGCCTGAGCTCTGTCCAGCTCTTTGCCATGGCTGCTCCTCCAGGACACATCACTCACCAGCAGGTGACAAGGATATGTCCATCTTGGCTCTGCCGATGGTGTGTCTCCACCTTCCCTAGCAAGCTGATGATGGTGTCAGGGTGTGGGGGCAGATGCTGCTGCATGGGCCAGTCTGTCAGTTGATGTAACTGGATTTCCACTGCAGATTTCTTGGGCTAGTGGGGGAGAAAGACAGTGGGCTGGGCAGAGCAGTGACCTATTGGCTTCATGGAGAGAAGGGGAGGGACAGTGCATGCCAGTCCCAGCTCAGCCGTGCACACTGGCTCAAGGAAGCAGCTCCACAGTGGGATATGCCACTCCAGACTTTGCTCTTCTCCACCAAGTGCTCTGAGACTGGCAGATGGACACAGGACAGGAGCTGAGCACCAGGTGCTGCTCAGACTGACACCAGTCCTGTGTCCAGCTGCCTGCAATAAATCCCCTTCCATGTACCACCGAGATGCACAAACTCCATCCACAGCTACTGTCCTCCAGTTGGAAAGGCACAAAAAAACACCTTTGAGTTGTACCTCTGCCTGCAGCCTCGCTGTCTTGGGATTGGCCTCTCTTCCACAGCAAAAGACTGCTCTGGCCAGTGCTTTGCCAGGACCCCACCAGATCCCTCTGCCATCTCTAGCTGTGACTTTAACCCCAAATTAAAGCCTGTTGACAGCTGGTCCTCCCACCTCTTGCAAAAGTTTTTCTCAAAGGAGTTTGACATCTCTGAGCAAAGGACCCACCTGCTGCCTGTTGCTGAGCACAAGTGTCCAAGTCGTGAAGCCAGCCCCAGGCTCCTCTGCAATCAGCTGGACATGGAATCGGCCATAGTCATCCTCGCCCTGGGTGGGCCAGAACTGCACATATGTCTGGGGAGAGGTGCACAATCACACATGGCCCCACCTGCACACAGGGCAGAGCTCAGCACCTCACGTGGGTGGGCTCACACCAGCCCCTCACCCATAAGCCACATACACATGGCTCTGCCAGGCATTTGCTGAAATGCAACCCAGAGCTGCAGCCAGAAAATAACACTCCATCAGAGGGGACACCTGGTAGACAAAACCTGAGGGATGCTCACTTGCAGTGAGACCGAGGCCAGCCCACTGCTGTGGCGCTGGGACTGTCCTCAGGGCTATCCCAGCGGGAGCCCCACAGGTACTGGTGCAAGCAGGGCTCTCATGACAGGATCCATACAGGGACAAAGGCAGAAATCACACTGCTCGGCCCCAAGGGAACCAGGAGAGGGTAGAGCTGTGCTTGGGCTGCTGACCTTGTCCAGCTCCTGGAGTTGATTTAGCACAACCACTGATGTGCAGGTGTAATCCCAGACCAGAGCCCAGAAATCCACCAGCGTGGTGGGGAAAGGCAGCTGGGTGATGATGATTCTCTCCTCCTCGGTGTACGTCTGCAAAAGACACGACGGTGCATGTCGGGGGAGAATCCCACAACCCCCGAGAGCCCTTCCTAGAGCAGGCACGGCTCCCTACCGCCCCGCTGAGATGGAGACGACACAGGCCACCCCAGCCCTGCTCAGGTCAGCTCAGGTTAGCGCCCCGCTGCCCTCTCAGCTCATCACACCCGGGCTCAGCTCCCAGCAGGATGTGGCAGCACAATGCTGCTGCGCTGCCCGCACAGGCAGGGCTCTGCCGATCGCGGGGGCCATCTCCTGGCGGCAGGGCCAGCAGCCGCTGTGCAGGAGCCCGAGGGCTGGGACACCTCATCCCTGCGCGGGATGCTCCAGCCTGGCCCTGGGCAGGGGAGCGCAGGCGGGTCCCTGCCGCCCCGAGCAGCTCCCGCTCTGGCGGCTGCCGGAGCCTTACGCTGGCAAACACGGCGTTGATGTAAGCTGGAGAGCCGTCTGCGTTCACCGAGGACATCAGGATGGGCCGGCAGGAATCGGCTGCAGAGGCAAGGAGCAGAGGGAGGGAAATGATGGGTCATTCTCTCCCTATAGAGAGGCAGGGGACTTTCCCTGCAACACACAGAGTCATCATAGCTCCCTGCAGCATGGGCCAGAGAGGACTGAATGGACAGGCACCACCACACCCATGGCTCTGGCAGCTCAGGACACCCTGATGTGGGACGTCCAAAACCCCGTGGCTGGGAGTACAGCAGATCCACCCACCTAATCGCTCCCTGATGTGCCCCATCTGAGGGTCTCCACTGTGAAAGTTTAGACCAGGGACATACTTATCCCAGGCTCAGTAGGAATCAGCCTAATATGTACTTATTATCTACTAACCAGAATGGCTGGACCTTGGGCAGAACCTGCCAATGTCATGTGCTGGGAGGGAAGCAGCAGGAGAGCATTGTTCCCCTGCATGCTGCTATCAGGCACTGGGTTTTAGAGCAAGAGGCTGCCCAGCCCTGACAGTGTTACCTGGCAGGATCCCTGGCTTGCGGTTCTTAGGTTGGTTTCTGGGTTTCTCTGCTTCTCTGCATGGCAGGAGCTGGAACAACTCAGAAAATCTCTGCAGGGCCTGTAGAGATGATTCACCCAAGTCAGTCCTGCCTGTCAGCACCTCACCTTCTTGAACCACTCCAGAGAAATGATCCCCATCTCCATCCCACTGCTGGGGAGGGGAGCAGGGAGTGGGCTGGCATCACAGATGAGCCCTCACAGCACAAAGCAGAGAGTGCACCATCTCCTGGTGGTACCTTGAACTCCTTCTCTAGGACACTGTTGTGGCCTGAGGTCTCAACTTCTCGAAGGGAGTGGACAAGGGTGGCGATGCTCTCCACTGGGACCCCGGTGTTGCCGCAGAGCAAGCCTTCGAGAAGTGCCTCGTACAGGAAGCTGTACTGCTCCTGTGTGAGGACATGGGTCAGCTGCATGGTCTGGAGCCAGCCCAGGAGGAACCCTGGAGTTCCAGATCACCAGCTGTCATCAAACTGTGCCAGAAGCGAGCCAGATTCATCCTTCACCTTCCTGCTGCGGATCCCTGAGGCCAGACACTTCTCATTGCAGGCAGCCCTGCTTTGGGACACAGCCAGCAACTTCAGCAACCCAGACAAGATCATCTTCCTGAGGTTTAATGCTCCCTCTCAGACCAGACCCCTGCTCTGGGGAAGGCAGCCTGGAAAACCTGTGGACTAATTAGACCTTGTACAAGCAGCTGGTTGGTCCAGCCCAACCTAGTTTTCTCCCAAGGGACCCAGCAGTAAGCAGATCACCTAGGGACATAGACCCTAGGCCAGGACACTGCTGCCCAGGAGATACCAGGAGGGCAGACATCCAGAAAGCCTGAGGGACAGGTGGACTCTCATTCATTATCCTTGCCTACAAGACAGCCCTTCTGTACCATGGTGACCAATGCACACAAATGCTGCTGATACCTCAGAGAGCCTCAGGGAAGCACAGATTCCAACTAGGTTTGAACACAGCATTGAAGAAAGATCCTTCAGTCTCCATCACCTAGTCCCTGTGACTAGATCATGAACAGCATGGCAAATACGGCATGCCATCTCTGGGAAGGGTGATGTTGACAGCAAAGGGTTAAAAGCAAAAGAATGGCTTTTCATTCAGGAGGTGCATGGTGGATTCTCTCATGTGAATTTACAGCTAGGAATACCAAGGTGTGAAAAATGGCAGTGTGAGAAATTCTATCCAATGTTATAAACAGCCTACTGCTGTTTATCCTCTGTCTGCTTTGGGGAGTAGAATCTGTGAGGAAAGAATGTAGATGTTTACAGAGACCTGGAGGCCATTGTCATGGACATGGCTGAGCTCCCTGTTTTGGGAGAGATAAAGGCCAGAGGTCATAAAAACACAAATGAGATCACAGCCCAGCTGGTAAACTATATATGCACAGGCCTTTGTGAAACAGATGAGAAGAGCAGCCCCACCCAGGATGGACTGAACCTGATGGTGCTGGTGTTCCCACTTATGTGTTACCTCCTGGGATCCTCCAGCTAGCTTTGGGATCCTCCAACTAGCAAGGCAATGAAATGAATTTACTCTTGGCATTTCAGCCATGGTTTACTGGTTGTTCTGGCCACCTGCCTGTGTCGACTCCCGCAGGTGGGAACTGGATCTGCAGCTATGATGTGGAGGGAACAAATACCTCTCCTCACCTTGGTCTGCACCATGCTGACCCGCTGCTCCCGCAGCTGCTGCACGCAGTGAAACACATCCACCTTCCCCTCAGCCTTCCCCATCTTCAGGAGGAAGTCCAGGGCGATGAAGGTACCTGTGCGCCCGATCCCTGCGCTGAGGACACAGAAAACTGTGGGTCAGTGCTGCCCCTGCCGGCTATGCCCCAGCACCCAAACTCCCCCAGCCCCGTACCTGCAGTGCACCAACACGGGGCCAGCAGGTGCTTCCAACACCCTCTTGTTCACCACCTCCACCAAGCACAGGAGCTGGGATGGGTTTCTGGGCACCCCATGGTCTGGCCACAGCAGGTAGTGAAACTGCTCCACTGCTCTTGGAAGAGCACAGCCTGCCTGCAAAAAAGGGAGACAAGGCTGGCAACAGGGAGCTGGAAACTTTCGTGAAGTGACTGCATGCCAGCAAGGAGGGAGCAGTGGAGAAAATCACTTCAGAGGGGCAGCAGCACAGAGCGCTCCCTGCAGCACCCACACCATAAGGACTGCTCCACTATAGCCCCTCAGACGGTGAAGGGCAGATTCATTCACCACACAGCCACACAATTAATTTTGTTCTCTGCTTCACCGTGCTGTGAATGCAAAGCAGGAAAAGCAGCTTGTGCCCCAGGGGAAAATGATAAAAACCACAGCTTAGGGTATTTCCAGAGTCATCAAAAAGCCCTGGCTTGCCCAGAATAGATACACCCTAAGGCTGTTACTACACTAATGTGAATGCAGTCACTTGTTACCAGCCCATTGTGATTTTCCCTAAATATCACATTCACTTGGCATGAACAATGCTACGTCTTACCATCAGGTGCTCTTGGAGCTTTACGTTTCAGCTACATATTGCTCTGGGCAAGACAAGAAAGGACAGGAATATGCATAACTGCAATTTCTTTATATCATACCTGTTTTCCCTCCCTGCAGCTCCTTCAGTTTCTGCCCTTTATCTGAGCTGTAACTTCAGCAGGAGCACATATCTTGGGAAATGACCTTATGTAGGTTATCTTCAACTATGAACTACCTGTCCAGGTTTAGGACTACAAGTGACCAAGGACCTTTAGTGTGGACCTTCTGCAGATTGATTCAAGTGACAGGCACCTGTCCCGTCATCCTTGATGTGCTGAGATTCCATTTTATACCCTTTATCTGCTTTTATACCCTTTGTAATCACCTCACCCAAGCACTCAAGAATCTACAATATTCCCATGTGCAGCATCAGTCCAGACTCACCTGGGGTGACCACTGGAGCTGACTGCCTGTCTTTGCCTGGCACAGAAGTCTGGGACTGATGCCCTGGCATGGATTCCATTTATAGCAATGTGCTAACACCAGACCTTCTTATGCTGGAGACCAGGCAGGGCTCTCCACAGGGTCCATGTCTGACAGCTCCCACCAGCTGCTGGAACCCAAACACATCCTGCATTCCCACCTCAATTCCATGCCAGGCTTACCTTCTGCAGGCAGAAGATGCGTTTGACAAGGCCTGTGGTGGTCCAGGTGTTGTTGAGTGTCACGGTGAAGTCGCCGTAGACCTGCTCCTGCTCTGGCCAATACTGCTCACACTTGATCTGTCAACAGCAGTGAGACCTCTGAGTACAGGCAAATTTACAAGGAGAGTATTTCAGGGGTGCAGAGCTGCTGCCTGCTGCTGCACTGTACTGGGAGCACAGCAGGTGTGGAAGCCTGGCTCTGGTGATGCCCAAGCTGAGCATGGGCTGAGAGGTTTTCTCTACCTTGTTCTGCTCCACTAAGCCCGTCAGCATCACAATGACTGAGGTCTTCTCCTGCCAGACCATGTGCCAGAAATCCACCACTGTTCCAGACAAGGGGCCTTGGGAAGGAAGAGGAGAGCCCTGTGCCAGTGTCCAAGCCATGGGGATGTGTTCCCAAGCACAATTTGAACATTCCCAGGTCTTCCTCTGCCCAGACACAGAGGCGCAGCCAGGGGACATCAGCACCTGACATGGGTGCTGGCCACAGCAGCTTCATCACCAGGTCAGAAATTAGGACAAGGAGAAGGGAGAGAAGATGAGCCCAGGGCATGTCAGGGATTCACTGCTGCTTTAGGGGCTCCTGCATGCCGGCCCTTGAAATGACTGTGAGCTGCTCCCACATTTGGGGCCCTATTTTCTAAAGAACATTTCTGCAGCTCTGCAGGGTGCCAAGACCTCCTCATTGGATGCTGCACAGAGCAGACAAATTGTATCTGAGTGCACTGGGTGCAGACATCCCAGGCATTTGCAGGATTCTCCCTGTCATACCAGCTGCCAAAGGGAACAAACTAGGCTTGTGAGTGGAAGAACCATGTCCTCATATTAGGCAGTGCAGCTCCAGCTGCTGCCAAGCTACCACTGAGACCTTCCATGTCCTGCAGCAGCTCAGGACAGAGACCCTGGAGATACAGGGACATGCAGTGAGTCATTCACAGCTCCCTGGCTGCTACCCCAGTTCCTCATTTCCCAGATTGCTCAGGGCAGTGAATGGCATCTCCTCAGGATGAAGTTTGGGAACACCTACCTTGAGCTGCAATGAAGAAGCGTGGACTTCGGTAGGTCTGCAGGGGAGAGATTCAAACAGCTCTGATCACATGAGTCAAATGTTTAACAGGGAATGAAATAAAGCATCCATCCCCCAGGCACTGAAGCCCAGAACTCTCAGCACAGTGGGTCCCACAGCATCTCTCCTGGCCAGCACAGACAGTGGGTACCCAGCGGCTGCATCTCAGTTCCTGCCCCCTCACATAGGTCCCTTTTTGTTAGAGATGAGAACTGCACACAGAGCCAGAGTACTCCAGGCAGCTCAGAGAGGACTCAGTGAAATCCCAAGACCTGTCAAATCCCAAGGGCAAAAAGTGCCAGACCTCAGGGTCCCCAGTGTGAGCAGGACTGTGCTCACCCAGTACAGCCAGGCTATTGGGAAGGTAGAATTAGAAAGAAATTATAAATATGACTCTTTAGCCAGAAAGGCTAAGGAAGAAATACAGATGATAGCACAGTTTGAATAATTCAAAGAAACCGGGCTGGTATGCCAGAACACATTCTTTCCTGCAATAAAACCAAGCTGAGACCCCTCATCCTAGCCTTATAAAGAAAGGTCTGAAGGACCCTGAGATAACTAAAAATATGCAAAAGCACGATTTCTATAGGTTGCACACAAATGTTACTGTATTAGTATACTTAGAAAGATTGGTCAGTGAAAGAATAGAATATTCATATGTATAGATTATATAAGTAAAAGAGTTCGCTCTCTTGGTCTCTCTTAACTCCTCTTTTAACTCTTAGCTCTTAGTTCTCTTGTTTTCTCTTGTCTCTCTTACTACGTTCTCTTGCTGCTCTTTCCTGCTCTTCTTTATCTCTTTTTCCCGGCTCTCTCACTTCTGTTCTGTTCTGTTACTCTCTTTCGTAGCAATCTTAAGTCTTAAACTCATGTATTCATATCTTACCCTCTTTTGTATTGTTCTCTCTGAGCCCGCCTTGAGCTCTATCTGCTGGCTCATAGCAGGCTCTCTCTCTCTCTATCCCACGCCCTGAAATAAACTTCTAACACCTAACTCGATTATAGAGGTCTTTGCCGTGTCTCTGACTGTCCCCAGAAAGCGTCTCCTACACCAGGCAGCTTTCCTACCCTTCCCAGGATAACAATTCCTCGCTACCCACATCCACATAGCTGGCATTGATGTAGCCATTCCCGGTGTCAGAGGGCTGCAGCACCACACGACAGTGATCATCTGAAAGAGAAGGAAAGTGGACTGATGCTTTAGGGCAGCGACAAGGAGACTGATTAAGGGGGAAGGTGTAATTTATTAAAGTCTGTGGTTGTCTGTTGTCTCCTCAGCAGCACCCCAGGCCTCAGGACATGTTCAGGGTTAAAGAACAGCTGATGAGACAAAGGGTGACATGGCACAGCAGGAAACGCAATGAAATTTTAGGGAAGATTATGAAATTGCCAAATGTACACACCATGTGGGCCCAGAGGCGCTTTGTAGTTTAAAAGAAATTGGGTCACTTCTACTTTCCCACAAATACTTGCGTCTGGAAGGGACATGGCAGTGTTCAGCAATGATGAGCATCAGGAACAGGTATATCATGTTTGATTAAGTTTGTAGGAGGATTTGAAGAGCAGAACAAGGATGCTCCAACAGGGTATAAAAGAGTGGGGCCAGAAATCCCGCTAGGTTTCAGTGGCCATGGAGGATGAGATGAGTAGCTCAGTATTTCTGAAGTGCTGGAGGGGCACCTACACCAACCCAGCATCCTGTGCTACCCCAGACAGCTCCAAGAGCCAGAGCCAATCCCTGGAGAGCTCTGCTTACATGGGATGATGCTCTTATAGCGGTTCTTGTTTTGATTGCATAGCTCCTTCCCAGCATTGCAGGGGTGTAACAAAGTGGAGGACAATTGCTGCAGAGGAAGAAAACAAGCCCACTCAGCACTGGGATGTTTTTTGGGGCTGGCCAAGGCCAACTGCATCACATACCCAGGGAAGGGCTGAGGAGTTGTCAGTGCAGTCAGGTGGGAAAGCAAATCTAAACCAGACCTGATACTCTCTAAGAAGCCCAGCACCATGCCTGTCGACTGATTCATCATCTGTCTGTTCTGCCTCTATTTCTTCCCTCTTAAACATCTTCAGAGCCTCCAGCAGTTCCTCCACTGGGATCTGTGTGTTTGGCTTGCATCCATCTGCAGAGACCACAAGGACAGGATTTCATCATCCAGTTGGTGCTAACCTGGCCAGCCCTGGAACTCTGCAGCTTGGACTGAGATGGCATAATAGCGGCCAGGGCTTCTCTAAACCTTAGACTGTCCCTCCCTACACAGGTCCCTTCTCCTTGGAGTGGTCCCTTTCCCTGTGCCGGCCAGCTCTGATCACCTTGGGTTCCTGCAAGGAACTTGTGGAACCTGCAATCAACCTGCCTGTGCTTTTTACAGACAGCCTGTCCAGACAAGGAACACAGGGCCCTTGCTCATACTTTACCTTTTTGACATCCTCTCAGGGGTATAGTGCTGTTGTTCTCCGAGACTTTTGAACTGTTGTGCTTTAGCCTGCAAAACAGCAAGTCATGTGCACTGACCAGCAGAGCAGAGAGACAGAGGAGAAGCTGTTGCCTATCTATCCACCCTGCCTCATCTCTTCCTCTACTTGGACAAGTCCCTGCCCCTGCAAGCTGCTGAATGCCTCACAGAGGGCAGGACAGGTGAGGCACACACTGACCTGAAGACCACAAACAGCAGCAAAATCCCCAGCGCCAGGAATGCCAGAGTCGGTGCTACTGCCAAAACCACCAGTTTCCTGTCCAGCAGAGATGATGGCTCCTGCCCTGCAAGCAGCACAGTCCAGGCTCAGGCTCCTGCACAGCCTGAACCAAGCATTAAGACATCCCACAGGGACATGGAGAGAAAAGCAACTTCCCTTGTCTGCCAACCTGAGTTTTGCATTAGAGCAAAGCTGAGCTGGGGCAGAAGAAGGTGCTGGCTTGGTGTGATACCCTCTGTTGTGGACCCTGTGGCCCTGAAGGCCCCAGGCAGTGCCAGAGCCTGGTGAGGTATTTGCATTTAGGTGTCACGTGCACCAGGGGACTGCTGGGGCTAGGACTAAATACGTGGTGAAGGCAGGGACGATGTACAATGTCCAATGGCCACCGGGCCTACACATACAGAAGTGTCCTGAGGATGCCCAAAGCCCATCTACCACACACACACAGCCTCAAGACCAGGAGAACTTCTGTAAAGACCAAAGAACAGCTATCCCACTGCATCTGTCCAAGGCCAGGTCATTTGCAGGGAAGCTGCCAGGCTGGCAAAAGGGAAGATGCTGGAGAGAGGCTTGGGCAGCACGAGTGAGGAGACACTTACCGACAGAGAAGCTGTAGCAGACACAGGTGAACTTCTCTGCCTGTTGGAGGAGACAGGAGGGAGAGCTGAGGCCACTGCTGCAGCACTGCCCTGCCTGGGGGCAAAGGTCCCCCGCCCGGGCCCGCGAGTGACCCGGGCGATGCCCCCAGGGACACGGTGGCGGCAAGGCACGGGAGGGAGAGGGTTGTGCTGTCACAGGCAGCCCGGCCGCAGCGAGGGGCCGAGCCCCAGGGAGCAGGAGCCCGGCCACGGTACCTGCGGCCAGAGGCGGCTGAGGCGCAGCAGGGCCGTGTAGTCCCGGCCCGGGCGGAGGGCAGCGTTGTGCTGGCCCGGGCCGCGGCTGCCGTCGCCCAGCACGAAGTCGGTGGGGGCGGTGAGGTTGAGAAGAGCGGCCACGTAGACGCTGGCGTTGGAGAGCTGCGGCCGGCCCGAGCAGATGCCCTCGATGAGCGAGGCGTTGTGCGTGGCGGCCACGATGAGCTGGTGCTCCCTGCGGGGCCGAGAGCCGGTGGCAGCGGGGCAGGGCGGAGGGGAGGCGTCTGCAGCCGGCGCTGGGCTGGGGAGAGCCGTGCCGGGGCTGCCGAGCTGCGGGGGCTGCGCTCACCTGGCTGCCCCGGGGGCCGGGGCGAGGGGGCGCAGGGGAAGCACGGCCGTGCCTTGGGACGGGGCGATGTCGCGCACGCTGCGGCAGCCGCTGCCCCGGCGGTGCGGGGTGTCTGCGGGGGAACAGCCGGGGGGAATGAATGAGCATCGGCACGGCTGTGCCAGGAGCAGGGGCAGCCTCGGGCGGCGCAGGCAGCCGAGCCCGGCCCGTCTGTGCCCGGGCTCCCGCGACGGCCGCGCAGCGCGGCTTACCGGAGCTGTCGCTGTCAAAGTCCCTCATCAACGCGGGCCCGGCTCCAGCAGCCGTCAGCCCCTGGATCGTCACGGTGTAGCTGCTGCCAGGGCTGTGCTCCGGCAGCCGGTGCTCGGTGACGGAGCCATTGAGGCGCAGCCGCTCCGTCTCCAGCACGCTGCTGTCCCCTGCCCTCCTGGCTGTGATGCTCAGCTGCGGACAGGAGACACAGCTGCAACCCGCGGGGACCGTGCCCGCAGCCGGCAACGTCCTGCCAGCCTTCCCTTCCCTTCCCTGGGCCTGCCCCGGCTCGAGAAGGCTCCGCAGAGGAGCGGGCGGGAGCCTCAGCCCCATGCGGGCTCCTCAGAGCGGAGGAGAGGAGAAGAGGAATTGGGAGGCAGCGCTCGGGACGTGTGAGCAGCAGCCTCTGTGAGCAAAGGGCCGAGGCTCTGCGAGGGGAAGAGGGAGGCTGTTGGTTTGCAGGGCCGTAGATTCATGTACTGAGCCTGAGGACAGGTCACCCCAGGTGTATTGCAACACCAAGGCACCGCGGTGACATCCTCTGCCCGAGGAATCTAAGCTTCTCTTTTCTCTGTGTAAAGTTGGGCTCTGAAGGCTTTCTCTAAGAGAAAAGGAGAACGACTAAAGGTTCCGTAAGTAATACAGATGAAGGGTCCCCATTTGCCCATGCGTCATCTGAATTTGTCATGAGATCCACGGCCATTCTCCCTTGCTGACAGAAACAGATGCTGAGCTTATGCACAAGTGAAGACAACTGGAAGTGGGAAAAAAGGATTCTATTCATGCACGTGGGTGTCTGGGAGCAGGTAGCCAGATGAAGAGGCTCCCAGCACTGTCAAGAGCTTGTCTGATAGCTTCTCCAGGAAAGAGCTAAGGAAAGGCTTGCAAGGTCCCTGTCACAGCGTGGGGACCTCTGTCCTCAGAAAGGAGCTAGAGCATGCTGAGAACAATGTCACCAGCACACACAGCCCCTCCCACTCCAGAGAGCAGGCTTTTGCTGTGGAACATGTCCCAAATCCAGAGACAGAGGAAATGCTTCTAGGCATGCATTGAGGAAAACTCAACAGAATGGTGCAGCTCTCTGGAGAAGGGGCTTTCAGGAGGGGCTTTCAGGAGGGACTTTCAGAGGATTAGTCAAACCACAAGTTTTTCTGTGGCAAGAACCAGAAACGAGTACGCAAGAGGCGCAGGAAACCCTGGGATGCCACGCCAGAAGACACGTCACCATGTGTTGCACACCAGCCTCCAAAAGCCAAAGCCAAAGCAGAGCAGAGCCAGGAAGGAAGCCCCGAGAACATGGAGCTCTCACAGCTCTCTGGGCATCTCCAGAGCATGAGGAATGTTGAGAATGAAACAGAAAACGCTGGTGCTCATCAAGGCCAGAGATTTACTGTCTGGGAGCTGTGGCTCATGCCAGCTGTCCCTTGCTCACACTTCCCAGTCTGCCTGCACAGAGCTCCAGGCCGGGAGGCGAGGCTCTGCCCTGGTCCCTCGGTACCTGGTATCCGACGATCTCCCCGTTGCAGGAGGGCAGCGAGTTCCAGCGGAGAGAGCCCCTGTCGGGATCCAGCCACAGCTGCTGCGGTTTGTCCGGCACTGGAAGCACACAGTGGGGTCACACACGGGGCCATGAGCAGGGGCTGAGCAGGAGGAGGGTGCAGGCAGCTCCTGGCCTTGGGACAGGCTGCAAAAGGGACTCCCTGCAAAGGCTTTGTACCCTGCAAAGGCCTCATGTGCTGCAGCAGTGGGAAGCACAACAGTGTGGTGGGGAGTGGGACAACGAGGACAGGACGTGGCCTGCCCAGGGCTCTCCCAGCCCCTTCCCCAGAGCTCCACAGGAGCCAAGCAGCCCCAATCCCAGGCACATCCCTGCAGGGAGCAAATGATCAGGCTGAGCTGGCAGGTGGTGGGCACATTGATCCACCTGTGACACAGCTCTGGACTTTTCCTCATCTCCGGTATTTCTGTGCACATACCTGTTTCCTTTGTCGTGAACAACCATGAGAAAAGGGTTGTGTTGGGGGGCAAGTCGATGGTGACACTGTACTCAGTGAAGGGCTGCAAAGGGGAGCAGGTAAATGTTCCCTCCTGGCCATGTAACATCTGCTCTCCCTTCACCTCCTCAGCCTCACAGGGAAGGGAGGAAGGCACTGCCAGCCGGCACATGGCCCTCATGCCCTGGCAGGCATCAGGGAACCTGCAGGTCCAGTTCAGTTTGATGCCGGTGCTGGAGATCTCACAGGTCTCAGGGTCAATCTGGAGGACATCTGTGAAGGAAAAATTGCCAGAAGGTCACGTTATTCCCTTCCCAGCCCAGGCATGCAAGGATGGTGCAGTCAAAGGACCTTGCTCATCACCCAGCCCAGTGGGAGGGAAAGTGAGACTGAAGGTGGTCACTGCAGCTCTCCCAAAGGGGAGCAGGAGGAGTTTGGGATCATGATGCACTAGGAAACTGAATGTGAACCACTGGGTGAATGTCTCTAGTGACACAACAATACCTGTTCAGCCAAACATCAGGATATTCTGGGAGGAACATAGGGAAGCCTGGAGAGTGTGTCACCAGCTTGGCCATCAGAGCTCACAGGCAGTAGTAAAGGGACCCAGCTTCCCTCAAACCCTTTGAGCTATGTGGCTGCAGTCATCCTTTGGTGCCATAGGAGAGCGCAACAGGAGACATTTCATCCTGGCCTGGATGCAGGAGTTGCTTCCACAGGCACCATCCTTTCAGTGCTGGGCCCGAGGAAAAACATTGACCTTCCCATGCTGTCCCCCCTCAGAGATGTTGTCAGGATCTCACTCTGAAAAGGATTATCCTTCTCCTTACTTACTGATGCATTTCAGACTGGACTGAATGGGGACCCAGGCACCTCTGGAGTCTCTTCCACGCCAAAATTTTTTGTACACAGGTGTCACATGATAATAGTACTGGAGTTCACTCTGACATTTGATTTCAGTGAAGGATGGCTGGAAACCTTCAGGGCAGCTCAGCATCACTTCATCATCCACTTCATAATTCACCTGGTCTGGTGCCAGTTGGAGTATGGAGTCCCGTGGGGGCCTTTGGCACCTTCTTGGGAGAGCTGAAAGAGGGTGTTATTTGGGCTGGAGGTGAGGAGATGAGATATGGATGAGTGGTGGGAGCCCAACACCCAGCAACCCTTCCAGCCTCTGAAGGGAGTGAGGGTGACATATCCATCTGCTGGGATGTGACCTGAGGGCAAACCTTGTTGGAAGGGGCGTTCCTTGTGCTTGAAAGTGTGAAGGATCACTCATCCGTGAACCTGCCCTTATCCACTTCTGTCTGTGGACACCCATCCACCTCCCACAGCCCAAAGCAGGGATGTTCCCATCTCATCTCTCCCTGCCCATCTCTCCTGAGCACACTGCCATGTATTGCCATGCCCCTGTCGCTCTATTAGGAATGGTGAGGAGAGCGACATAGACTCTCTAAGGAGTCGGTTAGGAGAATATCTCCTAATTTATTACTTCAGCTCTGTTTTATAGACTGATACATGGAAAGTACAGAAAGGAAACTCTGATTGGTTAGTAAACTACTAGATTACCATCATTGGTCAGTGGGGCACTGTCCTGGGTTGATTATGATATTACATTGTATCCCCATTCGTCCACCTAA
>NC_031799.1:8775178-8795463 GCF_001522545.3 Parus major | reverse complement strand
GAACCGCTTGGGGGGTGGGGGAAAAGGGCCACGTGGGTTTGCTTCCCGGGGGGAGCCCCACTGGAGGTTTTCTCCCAAACCTGCCCTAAACCAGGACACCCCCTGACCTTGTCCTGCAAAGAAAACAAGAGACAGAGAAACAACACCTGTAAGGCTGTTTTCTGTCTTTGAGAATTGTTTTGAATCCTCCTTATGAATTCTCAGGCTACTTTCTCAGGCTGGACTGAGAGAGCTATGTGGCCTGTAATTTCTACAGGCTCTCTGTTTCAGAGTTAGCATCCACAATGCCCCCACTGAGCACAGCTCTGTCTCTGCCTAGGACAGCTCTGCATCACCGTCCCCTGATGGATGGCATTGTTCCTCCCCCAGGTCCTTCCCGTGCAGCCTCCTGTCCCAGTGCCAAGGGCTGAGCCAGCTGTGCACTATGAGGACCCCTTCATTCCCCTCTGCTCCAGCTCCTGCAGGTGCACAAGGTGTCCCCAGGTCCCTTATCCAGAGGCCAGCAGGGGAACAAGCAGACCTGTGCATTCCAGGGTGGCACTGGGAGGCACAGCAAAGATAATGGAACTTCCATGGGCACCTGGGTGGCAGCCTCAGATCCTGCCCCTGGCCTGGGAGCCCCAGACTTGGCCTGCTCAGGAACCACTGCAGGAGATTTCAGCTTGGCCGTCTGGTTCTACCTGGTCTGTTGTCTCCTGCCTGGGTTGTCCTCTTCAGCAGTTTGCACAGGCAGCACAGCCCCAAGGAGGGTGAAGGTAGCAGGGAGACATGGGAGAGCTTCTGCAGCCTCACTTACCCATACACAGGACATCCTTCTCAATGAGTGTCCAGGCACCTGTGCTGTTCCTGCCCCACCAGGCACCCACATAGACTGATTTTCCAGAGTTCATTCGGTGGAATTCCTTTGTACATTTGACCTTAGGGAAGGAGGGCTCAAGATCTTTGGGGCAGGTCAGTGTCAGTTCTTCATTCTGTAGGTATTCAGTTTCGTTCTCTGAAAACTGAAGTCTTGAATCCCACTGAGGTTTTGGGCATTTTTCTGTCAGGGGGAAAGTGTGAGAGTCCTTCTCAGTGAGGGAATGCTCAGGCAGGAGAGGGACCAAGGCTTTTCCATGATGAACTGTGGTACATGTCAGCATTCTACACCGTGAGGAAACCCAAGAGCAGAAAAAGAGCATGTGCCTGGGCAAGGAGGTGATGCAGGACACTGGGAGAGAGGTGAAAGCTGAGGCATAGGACCTGTCCTCCTCCAACTTCCCCATGACATACAACTCAGGAATAGATAGGGAAGAGATACAGGGACAGAGAAAACCTGTCCCACACTGAAAGCTTCTAACCCTCTCCATCTTGGAGACTGCTTGCAACTGGGACCCGACTGAGCTGTGCCCAAGGTGTATCAGATTTGGCAGCATGCCCAGGTCCCCTCCACAGCGAGAAGTGCATGTTGCAGGGGAGACCTACTGGTTCCCAACTTACCCATTGCACAGGTCAGGTTCTCTGCCAACCTTGACCATGTTCCCTGAATGTCCAACACATCCCAAGCATCCTTCCAGTTTGCACATCTGATCACAGCAAGGGGAGAAGTGTCATTCATAAAGCAGCTCAATGTCACCTCTTCCTTGACCCAGTAAAAACTCTGGTTTGGGCTAAACTGGAGCTGTGAGTCCCACTGGGGCTGCTGGCATCTCTCTGCACAGAGGAGAGGAGAAGGAGCACATGTAAGCAGGATGGGAAGAGGTCTTCTGGGATATCTTTTGCTCTGATTTTGACAGGGCCCATCTCCTTTGGTTACTACATGCAACTCCTGATCCCTCTCTTGCAGCCTAGAACTGAGTTATTGGTGGCAGCAGACCACCCAAGAGCAGTCCCATCCATGCCTACTGCACTCTTGCAGGCTTCCCGACTCAGGCTCCATTTGGACAAAGCTGGACAGAATTCCTCCCCAGTCTTCACACAGAGCTCCATCCCCTCCCACCACCTTGGCCATACACCCCATCATTGTTTGAAGGCACAGGGCTTACAGTAGCCCCCCAGTGCAGGAACTCTCGTTCCTGCCTTTGAACCCCTCCCAGGAGCACAGAGCCCAGCAGGTGCCTACAGCAAGGTGCTGAGACAAAAAGAGCATTGTCACTGCCAGGACATGAGGAAAGCCAAGGCGTCCAGGTCTCCCATGCCTGCACTGTCATGTGCATGACCAGGTCACAGAGGGTCTGTCACCAGCTCAGGACCCTGGGTCAGGGTGGTGCAGGGCTGTGCTTACCTTTGCAGGTGGCATTCTCATTCCACAGGATCTCGGCCCCTCTGGAAATGCATTGGATCTGTGGGACAGATGGCGCAAACTTCCCAAGAAGCTTCCCAGCACAGCTGAGCTGCACCACTTCATTCAAGGCATAGCCATTGTCCTTTCTTGGGTTAAACCTTAGCTTGCGGTCCCAGTGAGAGGGAAGTTTACATTTTCCTGTGTGCAAAGACCAGGAGGCAGAGCCTGAGGGTCACTGGGCTCCAACAGCATCCTTGAGGATGAGGGTGTTCCATGCAGAGGGGTGCCAGTGCCCCTCTCTTCAGAGGGGCGGCAGAGATGGCACCTCCCAGGATGGGCTCCATCCCCCGGATGCTTTATCCCTCCTCACAGCCTCAGGGCAGTGCAGGAGGGTTATCCACAGGCCCTCCTGCCCACCCACTGCTGCAGAGGCACCCCAGCCAGAGGGATCCAGCAGCCTGGGGGATGCTGCTCTCTCCCACAAATACAGGGGCTGTGGAAGCGCACCAGAGTGTCTGCTGGCACCACTCATCAGCATTCCTGTCAATCTGCTGGACACGATCTGCTCACACCCACACGGACTCTTGTTTGTGGCAAAATCCCACTCAAGTTGCCACTTTGCTTTTGGTCTGGATGTTACACTTGTTATTTCCTCTTCTCCATCCCTCTCGCAAAACGTCTGCTGGCTCCTAGGAGCAGATACCTCCCATCCCATACACCTCCCACCCTCACCCAAGACGAGTGACACCCCCTCATCTGAGCTGGCAGGAGGGGCTTGGCAGGGACTCCATGTAGGTATTTCACCAGCTGCACCTTTGGTTGTGTTTTGCAACATGAGAAATTGATTGAAGTAAATCTCCATATTCGTTTTCACTAAATTCTAGACAGGAGTGCTGCTGGCTGTCCTCATGGCCCGAATTTGGGTCTTTACCCTCTGATCAGAATCCACATAGGAATTTTAATTATCTTTGAGTGTTCCTCTACCATAAAAATTTAGATGTAGCTACCCAAACTTTGTCCAGAGTTACCAGGATGCAGTCAGGCAGGCACAGAGAGTTTGCACCAATTCCTACAACACCTGAGTTGCATCAGGACTCCCCAGGAAACCAGGAGTGCTCTGCATACCTCATGCAATAGTGGACCACAGCACCTGCACCACCCCAGACAGAATGAAGTCCCTGACAAATAAGTGGGGAAAAAAATACTCCCAGACTGGCAATTGAGCAACAAGCACTTCAGTCAGGTGAGAGCTACTCATTAAATAATTTCTCATGTTTTAATTTGCATTTCAGGGCCCCAAATTGTGCCTGTATGAAGATTATTCACTGATAGGTATTTCTTTGACCCTAGAGTTCTTCCTTGTACTGAAAGGTGCTACTTCTGCAGAAATGAAACTAGGAATATTTAGAATTATGCTAATTATTGTTTACAGGCACTTAAGATTCATTCAGTCTTTCATAAAAGCATAAAATGGCTTGGGCTGGAAGGAAGATCCCTTAGTTCCAGCCCTCCTGTCATGCACAGGGACACCTTCCACTACACCAGGTTGCCCAAAGCCATCCACAGTCTGAACACCTTTTTGAACACTTTCAGGGATGTGGCATCCACAGCTTCTCTGGGCATCCCGTGCCAGGGGACATCAAAATATTGTGAGTGTGACCATCCAGCTAACTCCTCCCCCCTGACTGGTCCATCCATCAGATCCACACCTTCAAAGTCTGGAGATAAGGATGTCATGCAAGATGGTGTCAAATGCCTTGCACAAGTCCAGGTGGATTATGTCAGTCACTCCTCCCTTATCCACAAACACTGTCACTCCACCATGGAAGGCAAACAAATTACTCAGATATGATTTGCTCTTTGTGAAGCCATCACAAATAATTTCCATGTACCTTAGAATAGTTTCCAGCAGGAACTGCTCCATGATCTTGTCCCTCACCAAAGGGAGACTGACTGGCCTGTAGTTCCCTGGGTCTCCCTCATTTCCCCTTTTTAAAAAGGGGGTTGTGCTTCCCCTTTTACAGTCAGTGGGAGCTTTGCTGGAAGTTGCCTGCTACAACTTCTCAGCTATGATGGGTAATGTCTTTGCCTCTTCCTCCACCCTCAGGACCACACATGCATCTCACCAGGACCCATGGATTAGTGCACCTTCAGGTACCTCAAATGGTCTCAAATCTGTTTTTTTCCTACAGCAGGATAGTCTTTATTCTGCCCATCCCTGCCTTTGCCCCCTGTAACTCAGGTTACTTTTCCTTGGTTTTGGGCACAAGAAAATTGGTGCTGTGTAAGATTCCTGGGCTGGAATCCCTGTGAAGGGATTGCATGAGCTCAGCTGGCATAACAGCCACTTATTTCTGACTAGGCTGTCCACCTTCACCAGGACTCCAGCAAATCATTTCTCTTAGACCTGGGCATTTATCAGACTTAATCCTTTGCCAGTAACATCAGCCTCTTCTCTGTTATCTTTTTTTTTCAGGTGAAAAGGCCTCCACAGATGTGCAGACTTGCTCCAAGGTCTCCTCAGTGTTCCTGTCAGTGTCTGCTGAGCTGGAATGGTGGGATGCTGCTGGGATGCAGCACAGATTCCAGAGCAGCCTCAGGCAAGGGTGGACACATGAAACGTGCTTCTGCAAAGACCACACGTGTGCCAGAAGTGTGTCAGTGGCCACATCTGTCCTTTGGACACAAAGACTACACAGGAGAGCAGTCCTTCAGGCAAACCCTCTTGCTCCCTCTTTCTTCTTCTCTGCTTGCAGGGCTCCCTGCAAGCAGCAGGGGGATTTCTGTCCTCTGCGACTCATCCTTTCCTTCCCAAGCTCTCTGAGCTGATGCCATGTGTTTCCTGAGAGGAGCTAAGAAGAGCAGCCACTGTTTACCACTGTTTTTCCAGTTGCACTGGAGAGTTGCACTGCAAGCCACAAACAGCATCTCTCTGAATTTGGGAATGGAGGTGATTGTTTGCCCCCAGATTTTAATTCCTCACAGGCTCTCCTGCACCCTTTGCCCTGCCAAATGTGCCCCTGTTGTGCTCCGGGGCAGCCAGAGGCAGATTCAGCACCCAGATCCAAGCTGGGCATGGACCATGCTGAGCAGAGCCCAGGGGCTGGGTGGGAGAGATCAGAAAAGGCAGGCAGAGCCCACAGCTCATTCCCATACTCAAAGAATCCAGTGACTGGAGTACCACTACAGGGGAATGCACCAGCATCAGAATCCTGGGAGTTATCCTGTTATCCTGGGAGTTAAGAGTGCCTGTCAGAGGGATGGGTATGGCAAAAAAAGCTTGCTTGCCTTGCAGAGGGACAGTGTACACCAGCAGGACAGCCTGGGGGACTGCCAAAGCCTATTTGCCACCTGCACACAGAGTACCCTGCCAGCAGTGCCCAAATATCACAGCCCCTTCAGGGCTTGCCTCCTGCCCACATTCCTGAGGCTGCAGTGAACTCCGTGTCACAGCACTGGCACCATCTGCATCCAGGCATCTGCAGCTGCTCAGAGTCCCTCCTGGTGGCATTTCTGATGATTGTCTGACAGTAAAGCCTAGAAAGCTCTGCTTCTCTGCAAAATGGGGAAGAGAAGACACTTTCAGTCCATGCCTGTTTTTTGTCTCAAGAACATTGCTGATTACAATCCAACTCAGCCTCACATCTGCAGTAAGTCCAAGCCTGTCAGGAATGCAATTAGCACTTGAGGCTTGTTGGGAGAAATCAATCCATGGCTGCTGGGTGCAGTCAAGATGCACGGGCTGGGAGGGACACCACTGTGCTCACCCTCCTTATACGCCTTTCCATATCCATTCCATAAAAATTGCCAGGGGAAAAGGGCACCTTGGAGCAAAAGAGCTCATGCTCTCACCCAGGGTGGCTTTTTCTGTGCTTTGGAGGTGTCCATGGGACCTCCACTGGAGAAATGGAACACCCCACTTGTGCAAAGCAGTCAGATGTATTAGGGGGCTGGCACCCTGATGGAGAAAAAAGAGTACTCAGACAGAAAGGGGGAAGAAACACTCAGCTTCCAGCCTTGTAGGGATTAACAGCAGGTGGGAGAGTAATGGAACAGTTCTCAGACACTGTTTTTACCCTGAACAGTGGTATGCAGAGAGCCGCCCACAGGCTCACTGCCCCAGCTAGAGGAAGGAGGCTGAGTCAAGCGAAATTTCAGCAAGGAAAATATGGTGTAGATATGACCAAATAGGCACCTTTTGTAGCATGCAATGTGTGCTCACTGTGAAATGGGAAATACTGAATGCCTAAAACAGGAGTGGTAACAAAAGGTTATTTCTTTTTTTGCCTCCTAAAGGCAGATATTTACTGTTTTGGTTTTTTCCTAGTTGATGCTATTAAATTAATACCCTCCTCGCTGATATTGCTATTGCCCATGAATATAGAAAGTCTTTTTCAGAAATATCTGGATTGCCTGTCCCTGCTGCAAGGAGCTGTGAGCCTGGCAGGCTAAACAAAACCCCAGTATGGGCCAGAAGGGGAGGGCCAGGAGAAAGGAGAAACAGCTATGCTGGTAATTCAGGTCAGACTCCTGGGTTCAGCCCTTTGCTTAACAGCAAAAGGTGTCCCTTCTTACACTATATTATCTCACACACAAAGAATAAAGGACAAGGTGAAATCTAAGAAGCAGTAGGCGAAGTTCAACCCTTTTGGCAGGGCAGCTCAGCAGCTGAGAGAGGTGACAGCAAAGTGCACTGCAGTCTTGCTGTGTTTGATGCCATGTGATTGCTGAGAGGAGCTAAGAAAAGCAATCACTCCTTCCACCAGTGGAGAGTTGTATTGCAAGGTACTGGGAACACAAACATGGGCCTTAGAGTATCTCTCTACTCCTCACTAGCAACCAAAGCTGCTGAGTGGGTCTTTAAGAGTGGTGGAGCACAGAGACCTTGGTGAAGCTCTGCTTGGAAGTCATGGCAGGGAAAGGGGGTGGCAAAACAAGTCACTGAACAAGGCATTGTGAGAAGAGCTGGGACGTGGTGGCACTTTAATCTGTAGTGGTCCACCAGGTGCTAAAGGACATCTGACACCTGTCTAAGAGCAGGAGGCAAAATTCGTGTTTCCTGAATCTGTGCTCTGGTGATGGGAAGTGGAAGCATGGTGGAGCACACAGGTCACCACCCCTAGGGTGTCAAGCCCCAGGCACTCCTTTGCAGTATTTCTTAGCACTCATGTTCCCCACAGGGTCTACTCTAGGCACTGTTCGGAATTCAGCTGAGACAAAACCTTTCAGATTGGTTGTGGCTTAGTTTTAGCTACCAGCCTCCCACCCCCTGGTCATTGCAGCTGTGCTCCTTGTTAAAACTTCTTGTCAGATGCCACTAGATCACTACACAGTGTCAAGCAAGGCTGATGAAAATGGGGTCAGGGCCAGATTGGATCCCAGACCCTTCCTTTGCATAGAAAACATGCCCTAGAAGCTTCTCCACCTGCCTTCCAGGTGCACTGGGACTGTAAGGTGTGGAGAGTTTTGTATAAGTATGGCATTTCAGGGAGGAAAAACGCCCTGTGAGAGCAGCACAGCAAGACAATAAGATGACAATAGGACAACGACACAACACACCCTGCTCAGTGCACGGTGTTCCCGTGATGGGGAGAGCAGAGCAGCAGGGCCAACCACATCCTGTGCCTGTGGCTGCACTGATGTTCCCTGCACTGCTCTCTGTGGCACTGTGCACACCAGGGGTGTGGGATATGCTCATGGATCCCACCCTACTGTTCCCTCTGTCTGTCCAACAGCTTTATCCTGTCCCACTGTCCCACTGCCGCTGTCAGCCCACTCCACCCTAGCAGGGATGGGAGAGACCCTCCTGCTTCATTCGGGCCATCTTCCTTGCCCTGTCCCTCTGCAGGAGAAGGACCCTGACCCATCAGGTTGGACCTCAGCAGAGGTGCCAGGATGGGATGAGCCCACATGCTGAGGATGCAGGCAGGGCTGCTCACAGTGCTGGGTGCGGCCACCACATGTTTTTGTCTTGGTTCCTCTTTTCACAGTCACCAAGGTGCAAACTCAGCAATATCATCTCTGTCCCAGGCAGCCCCAGACTCCTCTGGGGATGGCTGGGTGACTGAGATCTGCAGAGTGTGACAAGAGTCTGCAGGCCTACAGGTCCCTGTTGTATCCCACTGTACATAACACAGACAGATCCTGGTCTTAGTGTGTACCTGGAAACCTGGAAACCTTTACTAACAGTAAAGCTACACAACGCTTGGACATGGTTGCACATGTTGGCCTAGGAGAACAGCTTCAGCAGGGATCTGGGCAATGAAAAGACACTCTGGGCAGGAGAATATACTCTGTTAGAGAGTAGCCCATTTTTTTTGTATGGCAGTGTGCTGTGCTTACACTCCCTGCAACCACACAGACATATTTTCCCTGGAAACAGGGTCCTGTGACACCTCTCACATAGCACAGACCCTGATGTCACTTCACATTAGCAATTAAAGTTTCTGATCCCATTCCCTGTGCTCTGTCACAGCCACTAGATCAGCTGTTTTCTATAGCCTGCATCCAGCCAGATACAACACCACAGTGGACTGGGATGACATGATTAGATATTAGTTTAATTATTTTTATCACCTAGCTCCAAAAACATTAGTTTAGAGAAATACTCCAATTCAGACAGATCCAGAACAATGCAAGGTCACAGTTCCTGGACCCACAGCTCAATTGACAGTCAGTGCAGCCTCCTGGGAGGACAGATAACATGTGAGCCTGCAAATTCCCACTGACTCTGCTGGCATCAAAGTATGCAGACAGTGTAGGAAGAGCCTGGGGGTGCCCTCCTCCTTCCAGCACCCAGGAAGTCCATTAAAGAGCAATCCCAGAATGTTATAACTCCTGCCCCAGGCTCTCCTGGACACGCAGGGGCTCAGCTCATGCCTCCCCAGGTGTTTGCTGGCTACTCATCGTCTCTGTGGTGAGGACATGGCACCCTGACACTGTGCAAGGACAGATGGACAACTTGTATTTCCAGCTCCATGGAGGAACACTCCAGACTCTGCAGAGGTTTCCTCAGCACCCCAAGCTTTGCTGCTCTCCATCTGCAAACAGAAATCTGCCTAACCACAACCCAGCTGGTGGACTCGGGCCCCAGTGTGGATGAAAGACCTCTCTGATGCAAATGCTGTGTCCTGCATGCCATAAAGTTGCACAGCAGCTCTGCAAAAGGGGAACAGTAAAACCTGCTCTTGGGGGCAGAGGAGGGAGCATTGCTTACCTCTTTCCTGGGGTTTTCTATAATTGTTGGGATAGGACTTACCATGATTTAGTGCTGCCAGCAGAGGTGTGAGGAGCAGGAGAAACATCCATTGCAGGGCCATGTTTGCCTATGTTCCCAGCGCAGGTTTGAGGTCTCAGCTACACCAGCTGCCTCACTGCACAGCCGCCTGATTGTGAGTGGTGCAAGCATGGAAAGGAAACAGGCACGCAGAGAAATCACATATGGTGCAAGAGGCTTCCTCATTGGAGAGGGAAACTCCGCCAGTGTCAGTGCTGCCTTCTTTCTCTTTCAGCTCCATTACCCTTTTGCAACCTTGCTGTCTCTAATTTCTTGTCTAAAACCCCAGATTTTAGGTCTCCTGTCAGGACCAGATATTAACCCAGCTGGGTTACCTCTTCTCCCAGCACAGATTTCAGAAGGACTCATGAGGTGTTCTGGTTCATGACTGGGCTTTAGCAGGAAGATGTGGCTTCCATGCTCACACAGAAAGTCAAGCAGTGACTACATCAGGACAGTCCTCACCTTGTTACTGCCTTGGTAAGGAGTGTGATAAAACAGACTTCTGAAGGACACGGGTGATCTTAGTTACCTGGCAGTGTGTGCCATGGATGGGAGAGCCAAGGTTTTGTCAGGAGTGGTTGGGTGCTCAGGGCTGGGCTGAGAACAGATGCTTGGGCAGAAGGGGGTGAGAGCCCTGGAGGCCTCGAGCTCATCTGCTGTGGCACATGGTTTTGTCAAAACTTGGTGGGAGTATGAATGACCATGGAGGGGTGGAAGGCCAGCTCAGTCAGTGGGGATAAAAGGGACTGCTGGTGAGGCTGTCTGTGCAGCTGAAGGCTGATGGCACTGGCCACAGGAGCAGACCCAACCATCAGAGGAGGTCCAGCACAGGAGCTGATGAATTTGTGTTTCCCCAGATACCTTGCTGAATGTGCCTGGCCTGCATCCCAACTGAAACACACACCTAGGAGAAAAACAAGCCCTCAAGTTTTCTCTGAGGCTTCACAGCCTGGCTGAAGTCCCCTGTGATGGCTTCTCTCTCTTGTGCTCCTCAGCAAGGACAGGTGCTTGCACACCTGGGGTCAGGCTCTGCTTTCTGCTGATTTGCACACCTTGCAACACCTTTATTCTGCAGCATAAAGCAGGCCAGTGCAGGGTGGTCCTCTCCAAATATATTCCCCCCACCCATCCCCAAAAACTAACCCTGAGCAAATCATGGTAGAATTATTGTTTTCTTCTTTTCTGCCAATATAGGGGCTGCCTGAGGGCAGGCACCCCTGCAGTCTTTTACCTCTCTGGGACAGAGGAGGAGACTGCCCAGCCACATTCCCTCCTAAGCTCAGAAAATCAGTCTCCCTTGTCTGAGTTTCACCTCTTCCTGCAACAGAGCTTGCAGGGCCAGGAGTCCCCACCTCTGTGGAACCTGCTTTTTTATTTCCTTTGCTCACATATGAAGCTCACCCACAGAAAGTTCACTGTACTCAAACGTATTTGCCCTGGAAAAGGTGTCCTGGGGCTGCAAGTGCAGACAGGCATGGCAGCAGGGAGGTACTTGGGAGGCAGGTGTGCCCTGTCTCAGGTATCTGGGAGGTTTGGGGAGTCGAGGGAAGCAACTGCTGCTCTGCCTCCAGCAACTGCAGCAGTTCAGAGGTGACCTCTCCCTGTCCCTTTGTGCATCTGGGCCTTTCAAGAAAAAGAAATTAAGACCTATAAATCAAATGGTGTCAGTAGGAATAGGTTTTTCAGTTTGGAGGTGTTTGCAAAAGGAGTAGGAGAATTACCTAAATTAAAAAAGTCTAAAAACATCGCATCCATGGTCCCACTCTGCACCATTCCCAGCAGAACAATGGCTCTCAGCTCCTATGTTACCAGTATCTGCCACCTCTGAAAATCCTTCATGGCCCCACATGAAGCCTCAAAAGCCATGGACAAAGTGTAGCCCAAGCAGTTGTCAGGAGGCTCTCTAATTCTTCACACTTCCCCATGCCCCACATCACAAAAATTCAGCCTTGAGTGTAACCTGGACTCTGTCAGGGAGGATGGATGGGTGTTAGAAGACAGTTCTGCTTTCTCTAGAGGGTCCAACTTCTGGTCACACCAGGAAAACCAAAAGCCACACAGGCAGTTGCAGCCAGCGGGTCTGGCTCAGCTGGGAGGATGGGCAGGCTGGATCTCAGCAGGTGCAGACAAGGAGCTGTGTCCTTCTGCAATGCCAGGGTCCTGCTGCAATGCCAGGGTCCAGGAATGCTGCCAGGAGTGTGTCCTGTTTCACCACAAACCTTGCAGGACTCTGGCACTGGACCCACATTTTGCAGCAATCATGTCACCCCAGGGATGTCCCTCTGCTGCGGGGACACACTCTCCTGTCAACCCTACAGACGTGGCAGGTCTGGAGTTCTTGAAGTGTTTGCAAAAAGGGCTGCTGACTGCTTCTGCAGGCTATCCTTTGATCACTTTTTTGTTTGCCTTATCTAGAATTTACGTCTTACCTGTCTGATACTATTTTTGTCCTCTAGACATGACTTCTTCTCTTTGAAGGAGCCTCTCTGTTTTGAATAACCTCTGGCCCTGGTGGTTATTCCTGCTGGTTTGCCTCTACCTTTTGATACCAGGAGCTCTGAAGGGCTGCCTTAGCTCTTTGCAGGATTGCTGGACACTGTGACCATGCTGCTTTATCTGTTTCCTCATTTCCACATATTTCCCCTTTTTGATGCTGATTAAGATATCCCTGGACTTTTCAGTCTTTGGTACTTATGCAATGTCATGGAAACAAAGCGTGTTTTGGCTGTCACCAGCAGGCAGCCCTTTCCTGGGAACATGCTTGGGTCATATTTCCTGCACAGAGCTCAGTTCCCCATCTTCCTCCCAGTCTTGTGGTGCATGTGGACAGCCACACACTGACACCTTGCTCAGTGCTGCAAACCGGTCATAAGAGTTCTTGAAGACCAACAGCAGTAGCACTATACCCTTCCCCTTTCTTTCATTTGGGATTTCTGTTCCCAAAGGTGTATCCATGATGCAAAGAGGTCTGCGTCCCTCCTCTGAAGCAGGGCCCCCATCACTGGGGCCATACCTTGGAGAGTCACAGAATCTCAGAATCACAGGATCACAGAGTGAGCTGAGCTGGAAAGGACCCACATGGATTATCAAGTCCAAATCTTTGCCATGCACAGGACTTCCCCAGGAGTCACACCATGTGCCTGAGAGCACTGTCCAAACTTCATGAGCTCTATCAGGCTTGGTGGTGTGTACACTTCTCTGGAGAGCCTGTTCCAGTACCCAACACCCTCTGGGTGAGAACCTTTTCCTAATATCCAACCTAAACCTCCCCTGACACTTCAGGCCATTCCCTCAGGTCCTGTCACTGGGCACTAGAGAGAAGAAATCAGTGTCTGAAATGTCTTCTGCCTGCAGCTGGAAGCCAGTGCTCGCACCCACATGTGCTCCTCCCCTCTATGATGCTCCCCAGGAGTGGCATCCTGCCCTCCCCTCTGGAACACCTGCAGCTGCTGGTGCCAGACCAGCCCTTGCCCCAGGAGCATCCCAGCCAGGGAAAAAGGGCCCTGGGCCATGAAAGCTGCTCATGGGCAATGCTGCCACTGAAGTTCACTCAGAGGAGCCTGGTGGTTTTAAGTGTACAGCTGGAGGCACTGAGGCAGAGAGGGAGTCAGTGAAGGGCTCAGGGGAGGAAGTCAGTACAGCAGGGACCAGTTTCAGTGCTGAGCCCCAGGATGGGGCTGCAAGAGCAGCACTGTCTTTCCTCCAGATGGAGGGGAACCAGGCTATGCCCCAGTGCCAGCCCAGCCTCAGCCCTCCTGGCCTGCTGCCACAAGCAGGATCTCACTGACCAGGGACCTGGGAAGTGGCTCCTGTGGCTCCGGGCTGGGACAGAGGCAGTTCAGGGAGTTGTCCTGTCCCCAGGCTTGGCTGCAGCTAGGCTGGCCCAAAATCTGGATGTTCAGATGTTTTGAGGTCACACACAGCTCCCAGGGGTTAATATGAGCTTGAACTTTGTTTTATGATCCCAAACTAATGGCCACAGATATGCCAGAGTCACCTGCATGCCCATCCCCAGCCTGGCAGCCCCTGCCCATCATGGCACAGCTGCTGAATGGAAATTTGTGGGATTTCAAATGTTCAGGGATGGGCAGGACTGGATGGGCCTTTGAGTAACTTGGTCTGGTGACTGGTATTCCTGCCACAGTAGTGGGGGTGGGACTAGATGATCTTTAATGTTCCTTCCAACCCAAACCATTTTTGATTCTATGAATTGTGTGCGTCACTGTATGTTGCACACTTACAATCTGAGCATGGGATCTGGCTGCCAGAAGGGGTACAGGAAGGAAAGGCATTCCTTTCTCCCTTCCAGTATATATCAGGCTTTTCCATTGGACACATGCATTCCAGAGTTCCTTCAGCACTGACACCCAGGGTCCACGGTCAGCGTCTGAGACCTGAGGATGTGCCAGGGCCTGATGGCCTGGGCAGAGAAGGTCCAAGGGGATCTGCTAGGATCCCCCAGCACTTGACACCAGCAGGTCCCCCCACTCTCAGCTGGCACCTGTCCCTCGAATTGTCCATCTGGACTCCCACTGCACCCTAAATCTGTCCCAGCCCTGCTGTCATCCCATGACTTTACTCCTGCCACCACTGGGATCCACAGTCATGTGGGTCACCCCCCCCAGCTTTGTTACCATGCAGAGCAGATTCCTGTACCATGAAAGTGGGCTCCTTTTAGCATCCCACATGATGAATTTCCGCTCTCAGGGTTCACCTACTGAGCCCAGCACTTCTTTGCTAAGACCTGCTTTGAGATCTGAAAGGAAGCCAGGAGCAACTTTTCTGAGCAGCAGGTTCAGAGATACCTGCAATGAGCAGGAGAGGAGGACACTGCTGCTGCCCAGGTATCATGAGACAGGCAGGACTGACTGCATCTTGCTGCTGGTCCAGAGCTGCCCCTGGCCTGGCTCTGTACCTCAAGATGTATGAGATGCCTCAACCAGCAGAGTCCCCGGAGAACAGGAGCCCCCACAATGAGTATCTACAGACATCCAGTGTCTTTTCTTCCTGCTTAGCATGACCCTGACAGAGCTCATAGGCCCATGTCCCCATCAGGATCCTTGCTGACCCGCCAGGATCAGGCCACCAGCAGGATCACCCAGTCACAGCTCCAGTACTGCCCCATACTGTCCCAATGTCCCTTACACATTGCTGGGCACTTCCAGCCTTGCAGGATTCATGGGCTTTGTGCCCTGTGGCCAGTTCCTTGTTGGCACAGGCTATCTGATAGCCCTCAACCTGTATCTGCTTTAGCCAGATGACCCCAAAGAAGTCCTCAGCAGCTGCAAGTTCCACAGCAGCAATCCCAAATCCAGCCTCTGACACCGTAAACCACCCCTCTGTGCCTCCCCTGCATCCAAGACTACCCCAGCAGCAGGCACCCAGGGAGCTGCTCAGTGTCAAGAGCCCACAGTGCAGACAGCTGGAAATCCCCTTTCCTGCCCCAGGGCTGACTCGGCACCCTGGGGCTGCTGTTTGCCAGCACATGGTCCCCTTCCTCATTGGGCCAGCCAGTGCAGGCAGGGAGAGCAGCCTGGCTCCATGGAACTTGTGAACAGCTCTGACCATTGCCCCTCTGAGAACTTAAATCAAAGCAGCTCATGTACAGGCCCTGGCAGCTCTGTGCTGCTCCCAGCCAGAACAGGGGTTTATGTTATGGATTTTTTTCAGCAGTTTTGATGCACTGCATGTGTGCAGATCATTTGACCACATGGATGCAGCAAACTCCGAAGTGGTGCTCTTGCAGCGAAGGCTGGAGTCACAAGCAGAGTTCTTCCCCTTCTCCTTTTGAGCTGCTGAGAGGTAAAGAGGTGGCTCTTGGGGCTCACGGTAGACTTGGAGAGCCAGTATTTGAGTCTACATTTAGAATCCCTGGAGTCCTTCCTTGTGAGTGACCCACAGCCACTGAAATTCATGGCCAGGTTGTCCCAGGCTATGGGCCCCAGCCCACAACCCCTCCTTCACCTTCCCATGACCCAGGAGAAGCAGATTCCAGGCTGAGATGGTGTGATCTCCTGTCTGAAACCTGCTTGGGTCCCTGCAAGCAATGCACAAGGAACCCCAAGACATATCATCATTTGTAGTGCCCACTCCCCCCACCCCTCAGGCCTGAACTGGCAGGTATGTCCTCCTGAAGGTCTGGTGTAGGCTGTGGTGAGCGCAGGAGGAAGCACAGCACAGGTAACCTACAGACCCTCCACAGGGATGCGCTGAAATGAGAGGTCTGGGTAGCAGGGGGCTCAATCAGCACCTTTTTTATTAATATGCATCATAAATAAAGAAATAAATAAAGGCGAGACACCTCATTCTAACAGGGAAATACAAATTAAATATGGTGCAACATCTGCTAAGCGATGTACAAGCAGGAGGTAACCTAGCAAGACCAGAGCCCCTTGCCATGGTGAAGCCAGCCCAGGCACGATGCTGTGAACAGCGTCAAGCTGGCCATGGCACCAAATACTGGCATGGCCTTTCATTAACACTGTTCCCCACCTGACAGGCAGGTGAAGATCCCCACTACAGCAGGCGGCATGAACATGGCAAGGAAGGGGTTGACTGGCATTGCCTCTACCAAGGACCCCAGGACCTCCAGTATCCCCTTGTGTTTGTGCACAACACTTATCCCCCCCACCCCACGGCACTGCTCAGCAAGACCAGAAACCCTGTGCCAAAGGGAGCACCACCCCTCCCTCCCCAGGCTCCCCAGCTCCCTCTAGGAGCACCCCCAATCTACTTGATGGGAGCACTGCCCCCAAATCCCTAGCCCAGTCAGGGACCCTGCCCTCATTCCCTCCCCTCCAGTGCCTCTCCACTGAGCATCCCAGGGCTTCCCAGGCACTGGTTCCCTGCTCAGTGTGGAGGGCACAGGGCCTCCCCCCAAAGCACCCATCTCTGCACAGGGTGGCACTACCCATCCTGGACCTACATAACACTGAACAACCTTCCTCACAGCCCCATACACCCCTTTGTTCCACACTCACACATGCCCTGTCCCCCTCCCCTGGCTGTGGCCACGCACAAACCCAGCCCTGCAGTGTGGCACTGCCGGGCCACTTGTCCTGGGACAACCCACTGGGAACAGCACCCTAGGACAGGGATGCTCTGGTGTGCGGGAGCCCACCTTGCAGTGCCCCAATAAACACAACCCATCATCCCAGCCTCGCAGGGACCCTGCCAACACAGGGTGCTCCCACCCCTGTGGCTGAGGATGCCAGGGATGCTGGAGGCCGCAGACTACACTGCCACCCCCAGGGTGCCAACATCCTGCACCCTCCAGCATCCAACAGCTGGGCAGCAGGACAACGCTGCCCCGGCAGGGACTGCTGGGGTTCCTGTAATGTACAAGTCCATGGCCCGTGGGTGCTGGAGACAGTGTGGGGCGGAGGAGGGGGTCAGGCGGTCCCTGGTGTGGCTGCATGCATGGCGATGCCTGGCAATACGAGGTGCAGCTCGCAGAAGACCCTGGGGGGGTAAGTTGGCCTTTGGCAGCTGCACAAGGAGGAGCAAGAAGGAACCACCTACGGTTACTGTATTCTGTAATGGCAGGAAAGGTAAGAAACTAGCAAGAAGCTGTGTTTGTTCCTCTGGCAAGGTAGGCTACCCCAGAGGATCCTCAGCAGCCCAGGGAACTGTGCTTGGCCTCCTAAACGTGTCAATAGTCCTCGTCCTCGGGGTGGGTGACGTACATGATGGGCACCAGTCCCTTCTCGGAGCCGAGGCTGCACTGCAGCCAGTCACCATCCACCTTGGAGATGACCTGCAGAATATCCCCTTTGTTGAAGCTCAGTTGTCCTGCCTCGGTGGCAATGTGATGGCAGAGAGCTTTCACCTCACTGCAGGCAGAAGGAAAGTAGGGTTAGCTCATCTCAGGACACTCACCCCACCCAGAGACCACCACAGGCCCAGAGGAGAGAGGAAAACCCCCCTGCTTCCCTCCCCAGCCAGGCTCCCAGCTGCTCCCCCAACTGCCCATCACCTGCAGATTGTGGAGTTGTGGTGGAAGGATGCAGAAGCTGCATCACTGCCCCAAACCATTCTCTGGTCCATGTCTATGAAGAAGGCCAGGCAAACTGCCACAGTGCCACCCTCAGCCTACCACATTCCAGCACCTGCAGGGTTGTCCCCTTGGTGTCACTCACTAGGTAGGGTGAGGAGACATCCCCTGGGCTGGTCGTGCCACAGCCAGTGCCTCAGGTGGTTCTGGATGGGGAGGGTCTGGCTCCGGGGCTGCCTCACGCCACATGCTAGCCCCAACTGTCTGGGCCACCAGCTGGAACACAGACTTGTCCAAGCTCAGCCAGCCAGAGGGCAACCTGGAAGGAGGAGAGGGGAGCAGTCAGTGGCAGGAAAGTACACCCACAGAAGAACAGAGGAAACAGAGCAGCTGTTCTCATGGCAAGGTCACGCCTTAGGTTTGGCTAGAGGTTTGGCTTCATGCACAAAGTGCACTGCTAGGCAGTGCCCCAGGTCTCCAGGTGGGGTGGGCTCAGGTGTAACACCACAGCCTGGAGTGGGAAGGACATTTCCAGTGGTCATTTTCAGGAGCAGTAAGGGTATACAGAGGGAGAGGCAGTGCAGAGAGATCTCAGCTACTGGGAGCAACTTCATGCCTCCCCCTCACCTGTTGTAAGCAACAGGGAAATGGCTCCATGTTCTGTTCTCAACATGTGGTTTTGGGAGGGATGAGATGATGATGAGGCCATGTAGCAGGGTTTAGATGCCAAAGCAGTGATAGAGCTCAGGCAGAAGAGGAAAGCCTATGAAATGGACTGAGCAAGGTATGGGAGGAATTAAGGCAGGCTGGGAAGACTGAGCAGGGTTACAGACCCTTGATGTCCCACCACAGTGTAGCCCAGCAGTGAGTTCTTGGCCTGACTTCCACCAGTACTCCAGGTTAACCAGCCCTTCTCAGCCCCAAACCACTCCTGCCCTTACCTGTTTGGTTGCCTGGGCTCTTTCTGTACCTTCCTGGACCCAAACAAGTGTCCCCACTTGATGGGTTGGCTGTTCTCTGATGCACTGGTGCTGCTGTCCTCCTGGGGGGCTGCTGCTGCTGCTGCTGCTGCTCTTTGCTGAGCCTCCTTCTCCTTGCTACGCTTTAGCTCTGTAAGCACAGAGTCTGGGGGGCTGCCCATCCAGAAGGGCCAGCTCCGTTCCTTCACCTCTTCGCCGACCACTACCTGCTGGGGCTTTTCCAAGGGCTCTTCCAAAGCTTCAGGACTTGGCTTGCTGGCTGCCTTGGGCCTCTCCTCCAAGATGCCCTCAGCAATGGGACAAGCCTCTGCACCCTCCACCACCCCTTCTCGGGGAGGTGGTGCCTTGTGGGTCTCCACTGACCGGGGTGCAGGATTCAAAGCTGCCTTCTTCTTCTCAGAGCGGATGAACTTTGAGCCTTCAGCTGAGCTCTCAATGTAAATCTGAGAGGTCTGCATGAGCTGGTACCACCAGCCTGCCTGCTTGTCCTTCTTCCCCTCCCATGTGCTCTCTCGCAGCTTGCTCTGCTCTTCCTCCCTGTCACCTTCTCCACAGGAGGCCCCCACTCCCTTGACCCTCTTCTCACTCACAGCTTGCTGTGGGCTGTGCCCTGGTGAGATGTCACCATCTCTGGCACCCCCTTGGCATGTTTCAGGGGCGCTGCTGCAGCCATCAGGATCCTCACTGCTGCCCCGGGTCCGCATCAGCTGCAGGGTGGAGTGCACAGAGAGCAGCAGGTCCTGTTTCACACGCAGCAGCTCCTTTTGCTGCTGCTGCTCTTTGCCCATCTGCATCAGGTGGTGCTCGAAGAGGAGGTCTAGGTTGAAGGGCAGCAGGGAGAGAGGCTGGAGCAGGAGCAGAAGCTCCTCAAAAAGAGGCTGGCACACACTGTGAGACAAGCACAAGAAGCCCACCGGCTGGTAGTGTGCCAGGATGATGTCTGTAGGAAAACAGACATTAATTAGACGAGATGCTCTTGCCACCATTGCCAAGCCATTGTGAAGCTGCTGAAGCTATGAGGAAAGGAGATGAACACTGGATTTTGGTCACAGTGTGAGGCTCAGGCCTGGGTCAGGGAGCAGCAGATGCTCTGTGACCTCTCAGCAAACTGCCCCAGAGAAAGATTTCCAGTTGTACCTGCAGCCAGGACTTGCCTGGCAGACTATCGACCCAGATGACCTCTGCCACCAAATGCCATGGAAGTAGGATGGGAATAAAGAGCACCAAAGGTTTGGCACACGTGAAAATCCTATTCTTCAACTTCTGGAGATGCACAAGGAACTGCAGATATGGCCTGTACAGATAGAGGTGTCAGGGACAGCTGGAAACAGTCTTTCCAGGGACCTGTCAGGGATGAACTGTGGGTCTCAGCAGAGAATGAATTAGCATTTCTATCTGTAGCACTAACTGTTCACTTATTTGACCACATCTGCACTACCCCTCTGTCCTGCTTTATTGTCAGGTCTCACTACCAGGGAGAGAGCTGGGAAAGGCATTTGTGGCCCAAGCCCAGAAAGGTAACAAATCTACACCACAGACAGGACTTTCTTATCTCCAACCCCTCCACTTAGCTCTCATCACCCTGACAACCTCAGCTTTTGCTCACACTTCCAGCTCTTAATGATGGCTTCAAACAGGTAGTTGTCTTCTGCTTCAGAAAGCCAGAATAAGCACAAACCCTATTCTATTCTATTCTATTCTATTCTATTCTATTCTATTCTATTCTATTCTATTCTATTCTATTCTATTCTATTCTATTCTATTCTATTCTAT
>NC_031799.1:8744102-8775013 GCF_001522545.3 Parus major | reverse complement strand
TATTCTTATTCTTATTCTTATTCTTATTCTTATTCTATTCTACTATATGACAGATACATCCAGTAAAATACACTTTTTGTATGTCAGGTTTTCCTTTCCATTTGTTCCTGTTTTCTGTGCCTGAAAAGTTTCAGGTAAATGTGCACATCTCCAGGCATACAAAACAGTCAGGCACTGGGCAGGGAGTACAGAAATTGTGGGGGAGGCTTAGATGTGATCTCCTGCAGGTAGACTGAGGGATCAGCACTGATAGCCTTGGGTACTAGCTGCAGGTGGGAAGGAGAATGGAAGTCCAGGTTCAGGTGGAAGGAGCTGCATGGTGCTTGGACTTCCAGCTGGGATTTCCCTGCTATTAAGACTGCATATAGCTTAGTCCTTCAGCTCAGGGCAGAGAAGAGCAGCCCAAGCTGAGAGAGCAACAAGAAAAACACATTTCCATCCCATACTCTATTTGTGTGCAGAGCTTGGCTCCCACTGCAGCCCACAGCCTTCAGGCTCTTACCTTCATGGTTGTAAAGGTGGTTGAACCAGAACTCCAAGGACCGGATACTGCAGGAATTGAAATTAGCAGGGTGAGAAAGAAACAGTGAAAATCTATTCACCCCATTCATCCTCACTGTTCTGCCTCAAGAAGTGTGTCTCGAAAAGGGCATTTACAGAGCATGAGCTTGTGAACCTCAGGGAAAGGGCAGTGGCTGGATCCCATGAGCATGCTCTGATCACAGACACTCAGCCTGCCACTGAACATCTACATGGCTTTACCTGTGTGACTGTAACCCCAAACAACCATGTTACCAGCAGGATTCCTCACTGCTGTTGCTCCTATATCCTTGATAGAGCTTTGTTTTGCTGCGAAGAGGCTGCTGTGGAAGAGGCAAATGATCTACAAAACTAAGATAAGTGCTGGTGGATCAGCCTGAATAACGCCAGTATCCTGTGCCAGTGACCCAGGCTAGGGATAGGGTAACCCTGTGTAGGAAGAGTAGGGCAGAGGTTGTTCCTGACTGGAGGTCTGCAACATCTGGGACATCTTGGGAACTCTGTTGCCACTGCCAGAGCTCCTGCTGACCACCAGAGAGGAGCGAGGAAACACAATCCTAGCAGTGCTTATACCTTCACCCACAAAAACATATTGCTGCCTTCCTCGGTTAAACACAGCAGAGTGTGCACACTCCTTATCCAAACCAGAAGGGCCAGTCTGGAGTCCTGGACCAGGGCAATTTCTCCTTCAGAGTCTCATCCCTTGGGATCCACTGCAGCTCCAGGAAACAGTGGTTTAAAGATGAATTTCCAAGAGTGATATATTATGTCTAACCTCATATGAAGCTGTACAGACAGAGTTTTCTCACCTGATGTTTTGGGGCTAAAACAGACTGTCCCTGTTCTTCAGGTGGCTACAGTCACTCATTCTAAGCCCTGACCTGGAAGGAGTTTCCTGAGGCTTACAGCTTCTTCTCTTCCTTGCCTACTTCTGGGAAGCAGCTTCCCAGATTCTTAGAAGTTTTTCTCATGGTCAACGGTGCCTGCCTGTGGTCAAGGACCAACAACTGCTGCCAGCCCTGGAGAGGGACATGCAGCCACCCCAGGGGTTCTGCTTACTTGAGGAGGCCGAAGATGAATGCGTTGAACCTCATGGTGTGGTTGGTGAGCTCTGTGTACTGGCTGATCTTGCTGTAGAGGCTGTGCAGCAGCTTTGTAGAGGGGCCTGTGGTGAAAAGCAAATTGTTGAGATTAGTTGTGGTGTGCAAAGCCAAAACTTCAGCAGAGGATGGAGCATCAAGGCAAATCAGACACTGTCTGGGTGTCCATGTCTGTGTGTGCACTGCCCCTCCACCACACAACGTGAGCTTGCTCCATGCCAACACTTAGACTACACATGGGAGATGGGCTGTGATCCATTGCAGACCACCACTCCAAAACTCTGGGAGAGTTCCATTACCACAGGGATTTGCCTCCCACACTTCAGTGACAATCACAGCCATTGGCTCAAAATCAGCATGTAAAGAAAATATTGTGGTCTGTGCTTATAATTTGGGGTGTCTGCAATCATAGAGATAACTGCAGAGCTGTAGATTTGCCATAATCAGGCTATGATTCTCCCCAGTATAATGCAGAAACCAATGTGGAATTAATTTTCTGAGGGTTTGTTTATCCCTTTTTTTATTGGTTTGGCCTGTAATGGGAGAATTTGCAAACTTCAGGGGAAATGACTAGAAATACTTTGGCAGAGTAGTGCAGTGTCTCTCCCTTCTTGCAAAACAAGGTCAATGTGCACCCTGTTTCATGCAGGAAAATGGGTGTTTTGCACTCCCATCCTTAGAGCCAACCTTCCCCAGCACCTCCCAACCACAACTACCACAGGCACTGCTGCACAACACCCATACCTAGCTGGGTGGACGCCTCCACCACGCTCCAGGGGATGTTCCTCCTCTGGCCGATGATCATGTCCAGGACATAAGCCTTGAGCCCATCACTCAGAATGTCCCGGACAGCTGGGCACAGGTATTTCAGGATGAGATGCCCCACGTTTGGGCTCACAGAGCTGTTCCCAAGCTTGGCCTAATGGGCAAGAGGCAACAAGGAGAGTGTTGGTAACTGTTTTCAAGGTACAGATGCATGGAAAACGCTCAGCCCCACTTGCCTACTACAGACACTCAGCAAGCAACATCCAGGCTCAGCAGCTCCTTGAACATGTAGGGTCTTTGCTTTCACTCCTGATGCTTCAGACACCAGTTCTGGACTGCTCTGTGCAAGCTCTTCCCCAGGCTGGGAAGAGGAAAAAAGAATATCCCAGCTTGGGAAGAGGATATCCCAACTAGAAAGGATGCCTAGTTCTCCCAAAAGGGATAACAAGGCTCTCCTGCTGGAGGAAGAAAAGAGCTGGGGATATTCAACTGCTTTAGATTTTCTTGTAGCTAATTTTGGAGCAGGAAGCACCAAGCCACATAGAACTACCAGCACTGAGGGGTTAAGGAACACTTAACTCAGTGACATGTCAAGCTCAAGCTCCTAGGGATTACTATAAATAAACAGATGAGGACAAAATGGATGGCCAGAGATCAGACTGAGGTGAAGAGGAAGCACCAGCAAGAGCAGGGACACATTCTACTGCTTACAGTCTTTGATCTGCCAAGGGGTCTATCCAAATGGGTCAGGCAATGGTGTTCAGGGCACAGATTTTACCAGCTGAGCTGGAATTATACTGACCAGTTGGCACAGGTTCACAAAAGCCCTCAACTGAAACTGAACTTGGCTCAAGAATAATCCTGTCAGATCCACTGAGCACAGCAGCAGCAGGGATGGATGCTGCCTTTTGACAGGTGAATGCTCAGTCCCTGGCACACTGATGCATAAAGAAACCTGAGGTTAAAACCAGAGCATTGATCAAACACAGTCTGATAAGCAAAGTATGGGGGAACGTTGCAATTATTTCCTAAACATACACTGCAAGAACGTTGAAAATTCACAGTGAAGCCCTAAAAAACCAAGGGAATCTCAACAGCTCCAGTTGTGTTGCACAGCAATCTCTGCATCAGCAACAGCCGTAATTAGGGGAAAATTACACTGGGCTCTGAGATAAGATTGAATGGTTTTGGAATCTGTCCCAGTCAGGTTTCTCCTTGGGGATGGCATGCCAGGGGAGCTGTCATGTCCAAATAGTGTCACATTGCTGCCCAGAGTCACCTGACAGAAGCCAAGCATTCAGCATTGAGAGGAGACACCACAAACATGCTGGGTGTCACAGGACTGCAAACAATGCCTGGTACAAACAGCAGCAAAATTGCTCTGCTTCTGTGTTATTCCAGAAATGGGGGATGAGGGAGCACAGGCCAAAGACAGCCAGCCCCAGGGCAACTGAGATGCACCTCTGTGTTATTCCAGAAATAGGAAATGAGGGGAGCACAGGCCTAAGACAGCCAGCCCCTTAGATGTACTCTGAGTGCTCTAAAGTATTCATGGTAAGGGTTACCAACTGGTAACCCTTCATGGGGGTCACCAGCTGCCCCAGATGGGCGAAGTCTGATGCACTTTCTTATCATTACTAAGCCCTGTGAGATGCTGAGGGATGGGGAACACTGCACTGTGCCCTGGCACCAGTGCTAGGACAGAGTCATGAGGGACATGTGGAGGAGGGAGACACATCTCTCCACTCTGTGAGAAAAATGAGCTGGTGTGCTGCATCCAACAGAAGGGCATCTGGTCTGGTGTTTTTTCTTATAAATAGCCACAGTTAATACATAAAAAAAGAGTTAAGCCAGAACAAACATACATAATACTTGCCCTTTATACTTTCACAGCCTACAGCCACTTCCAACTCAGAGTTGGAAGCTGGACATTATTCCTTTAAGTTTAGTAAACATCAGTGAATTTTCCTTGTATTTTTCTCATCTTCCTTTAAATACATGCACTTACTGCATTATGAAGCAGGAATTGTCACAGATTTACTATCTGCCACACAGTGTGCCATCACCTTTGTTTGATTTGTTCTTGGTACTCCTCCCTTTGTTAGATAACCTGCAGTTTTTGACTAGAGAGGGAAATGGAGAGGCAATCTTGCTCTGTACTCTCCTTACCACTCAGAATGGAGTTGGATGCAAGACATACCTTCACCCCTGGATCCCTGCTGGTTCCAAAGTGAGCCACAATCAGGTCAACGGCAGTGTTGATAGCCTTCACCAGAGCTAGAGGAAAACAACAGGTCAAAGAGCTGCCTGAGGGGCTGCTGGGACAGACCCTTGACAAAACACTCCTTGAAGTAATCAGCCAGGGGCACTGCAAGCCCATGTCTACACACAAGCCCTCTCTGACAAAAAACATGCAGAGACTCTCCTAAATCCTCACCAAAACTCTCCCTGTTGTTCCAGCACTCACCTGTCAGCCTGCCAGTAGGACAACCTGTCAATGCTCCCAAGGGACAGGGACCATCACCTCCACACCATGCCCTAGGCAGCAGAGATTGGGGTCTGAGGAAATGTGTCTTTTGCTGCCTTGATGCCACAGGGTGGCAGGGCAGAAGCCTTGCACTTGGCAGGTTTTGTCATGGCTTTCAGTAACAAGCCAGTGTAATCTGTCATCTGCACCAGGATACTGTGAGAACAGAACTGGAACAGAAGGGAAAGCTGCCACCTGGTAATGATGAGCCCAGAGCTGGCAAAGGTGTGGGAACCTTTCTGCACATTCCTTCCCTCTGAAATGATAACAAACCAGCTGTCAAATCCTGACAATCCTGCCTCTAGCATGGATCCCACCACAGCTGTATCTTGTCCTGCTCTCAAGTACCTTCTCCCTGCTTTTTATATGATTCATACAATCTTAAATTACTTATGTAGGACTGAATGGACTTTTTACCTAAATTACAAAATCTCAGGTCAGCACATCTGCAACATCACACAGATACACACAGGTCTACCTTTGTAAATAGAGCCTGGGGTGGCAGCATGCCCTGCCTTAGGGTCACACTCCTATGCCTGTCTGCTCTCTCTGCCCATTCTTGTGCACCTAAGAGCCTTTCTAATCATATTTCCTCCATGGCACATTGCATGGTCCACCAGAGATACATGGACTCACCCTTCTTCTGCAGCAAGTCGATGGAGATGGACTCCGTGTTGCCATCTGGGGAGAGGCAGAACTCAGCAGGGGGTTTCTCTGCTAGGGAGAAGTAGTCAGGGAAGAAGTCATTGTAGGTAAGCTGGAGTTGCCTCATAGACTGTCCTGCAGGGACAAGACAGAGGGGACAAGGATCAGCCCCAGTTCTGCACACCAAAGCCTCTTCCATGTTGTCTGCTTTTCCCAGAAGCAAGCTGCACCAGCAGCAGTCCTCATGCCAGCCTGTCCTCTGCTGGGACAGCAAGGCTACAGGCTTATTGCTACCCCAGCAGTGGTCTGCAACGTGTGCCTGCACAGTTGATGCCCACAGCCTACCCAATATCCACCTCCAGCTTGACTGGGGGCCCACAGGCTCTGGAAGATGCTGTGGGATGTTCACTCTCATGGGCTGAGGAAAAACCTTGCTGCACCAGACTCCCCATGCTGCTGCAAGCAGAGGCAGAGTCAGCACAGAGAAAATCATTACTTGTCACACACAGGTGTCCACAGACAACAGACTGCATGTTTGCTGCCTGTTCTCTGGGATGGCCTCTGTTTCCAAGGGGTGACATCCATAGGAGCTCTCCCATGTGCTTGACTTCCACTTGTCTGACTTTGTGCTATGCATTTTCCCTCGAAGAAAGATGGAGAAACTATTTGGGTTGGCAGAGTGAGGTATAAGGCATTGAGGAATTCCCTCCATGGTTTGAGGTTAGCCTGTAGAATGCTTGTCCTCCCACAGACATACCACACTGCTCTCCCCACTGGCGTCTCAGAGGTTCAGTCAAAAGCAGCCTGCCCCTGTCAACCCTTCCTGCACATGTTTTGGGGGATGGGGAAGACCTTAAGGGCAAAGCCTGCAGAAGATAGAGTCCTGTGAAGGTCTTTAATGTTGTCAGCTGCCTCATGAAATCTACAGATGGTCAGGGACCATAGGGCACAGACCTGAGCTCCCCAAGGGCCCCAGTTCCTGTGTCAGACAAACTACAAGCTAACCACAGACCAGGAGCACGTACTGAGGGATAAACGGGCTCTTGGGCCATTCACTTTGCCCTTCAACCCAGCTCAGAGCTGGACCTGACTGCTTTCATCCCATGGAGAAGGAAGGTTCCACAAAGACTGGAACCAGTAAAGCAATTTTCACCTTCCTCTTGAACCCCCCAGCCCCACTGTGAACAGAGGTATCATCCCTCCTGCTCTGAGCAGGCAGAACAGTGATGAATCCAAGCTTAACCCAAGTTAAGAAAAGTCAACCTGAGCTCAGGGAAACCGAGCCTGAGTCCCAAGGTCACCTCCCAAGACCCCGCAGCAGAGAGGTGGTGCGCACCGTTCAGCTTGCAGTGGAAATGGCTGGTGCTGAGAGCGCCAGGGAGCTCAAAGATGGGGTTGCCCCGGTTCAGCCGAGGCTCTTGCTGCCTCCTGTCCAGGCTGCCTGCTAAGCTGGGCAGCCCTGAAACGCGGTCCAGACCCAGGGGGTTCCTCCGCCTGTACTCCCGCCACTTCAGCGCTTGGGGGGAGAGGTGGTTCGCTGGGATGCCGCGGGCAGTGAGCACCAGACAGGATGACCAGAGCACACAGGAGGATGCGGAATGAAAATGGGAAGGGAGAGGAAGAGAAAGATGGAGGACAGAGAAAGAGAGACAGCACATTACTCAGAGGTCCAGCAGCATTTCAGGACATTAGCACATGCACATGGAGACAGGTGGAGGCCACTGCCTGGCAAAACAGGGCATGAGCTTGGGTGCCCTTGTGGCTGCAGGCACAGAGGCAGCAGGTTTGGGGTGCAAGCATCTGGCATGGGGTGCTGTAAGATCAGCAGCCCACACTGCCCTCTCTGGAGACACAGTGTAGATTTGGGACTGGAGGGACATACTCTTAGTAATAGTCTTCCTGCAGCATCCAGATGCAATTTTATCCTGGTCTGTGGCTATAGGAAATGGTGGTACTACAAGGAGCAGTCACAGCTACAGGGAACTATAGATGCTCCAGACTAGCAGGACCTGGAGGATGGGTACCTACCATTGACAGGCCGTATGCCCATGCTGCTCAGGGGACCAGAGCTGCTGGTCTCACTGCCACTTCTCCAATGTGAATCTGCATGGCCTCGTACTCTGCTCATGGACATGCCGCCCACTGAGAGGGGCGGGAGGGAAGCACTGTGGAGTCGGTATTCAGAGAGTGGTGGGCTTGGCTCCAGCGGGGCCTCCTTCTTGGGAATCAGTTTGGGGTTCTCCTTTTGCCTCAGGGTGTCAGCTTTGGTGGCTTTGGAGGTCTGCATGGCACTGACAGCGGGGGACGACCTCGTGGGAAGCAGGTTAGCAGAGATGGGGCAGGACCTGCTTCTGGGGGGCTGGCTGTCTTCAGCTCTCTCTGTGGTGGGCGAGGAAGAGGAGTCCACGCTTTGGAAGAAAGGCACGTTGCATCGCACAGGGGAGTAACTGCCCAGCGGGGATGGGCGGGTTGTTTCGGGGCCAGGCTTCTTGCTGCCCCCATCACCGCGCGAGGCAGCTCCGTCTGCTGAGCGCTGGGTCACGAGCGCGCCATGGGCCTGGCTCCCCACCACTGCCGCCTGCTCTGCCGATGTGGCCAAGGCTGAGGACTGGGAACTGGAGATCTGCTGGCTGGCAGGCCGGCTGCTGGACAAGCTGTAGAGCTGGGAAAGGCTGGAGGCAAAATGGCTGTGCAGGGCACGTGCCTTGGGTGGCTTGCTAAAATGGTGCTGAAAAACAAAGGGCTGGATGGGCAGAGTCGTGGGACGCTGGTCCTTGCTGTAGCGTACCACAGGCTTGCTGTCTGTGCCACCACCTTCAGGGAGAGAAAGGGGCAGAAAGCGTAAGGATGGGCAGAGCAACAGTTATCCTCAGCCAAGCAGAATATAGGCAAAAGGGAAAGTGTCCTCTGTTGCAGGAGGAAGAGGATGAGCTAGAGGCCAGTTACAGAGTGGTTCAAGTCTGAACTGGTTACACACATCAAGAAAAAGATATGTGGCCCCAAGTGCAGAGTTTCCAGCTGTCTGGAAGAGCAGAGCACTGCACCAGTACCTTGTCTGTCTTGGCTCACCAGCTTCACATCCTTTCCCAACCTCTTGCCCCCTGCACGGCACAAAGCCACGGGGTCAGGCGCCTGCTCTTGAGCTGCCTCTGCCCAAGCAGTACCACAAAGTCAAGGCCCAATACTTTGTGGTACAGATTTCTCATCCCAAAGGCTGTCCCCTCCCACATGCACTGTGGACTCCCACAGCCCAGCACAAGCATTACATGCAACAGCACTGCAGCTCTGCATCCCACATCACAACATATTGGTGCTGTTGCCTCCCTTTCTCCCTCCCTCTCCTCTTCCTTGTGACTGTCCCCACTTCAGAACACAGAGCTTCCTTCATCCCCATGCCTCTACCAGACCTAAACAGGACATTCCCAACATCCCGCCTCCAACCCTGGAAGGTGCCAGTCTGCTCCAGCAAATGATGCACTAGGATGTGCTGGGGGAGTGTGGTGGGCTGATCCACACGTGTATGTGCCTCCCGCTCCTGATGGGGCCACAGATATCCTGAGGGACACATCTGAAGTGTGACACACTGTGTGTTCAGTGCAAAACACAGACAGCACTGGGTGCATATGTGGGGCTGTCTGAGATTCCTGATCAGCCCTGGTGTTTATCTGCTGCCTGTAGCCAGCTTTTAGCAGGGCTTGACTTCCCTCTAGCCCCTCACAGAGCCTCTAGGCTTGCATACTGCTCTGGTCTGGAGCAAGGCAGATATGCCTTCATCTCCAGCTGCAGGCAGAAGCCTCCTGCACAGCCCTGATGCCTGTCATCTGTCACAGCGCAGAAGGAAGGACTCCATCAGGGTGCTGGGCAGCAGCTGCTGGGATATATTAACCTGAAAGCTCCTGCCTGCCCCCTTCTCCCTGAGGAGAGCCTGCTCCTTCCAAGCCCTCCCTCTGAAGCTAATAGGGCTGCTGCCATGCTGCCCTCTCCCAGCAGAGACCTGCCTCCACTGCCATCCCACACCAAGCAAACATTCAAGGCTCAAAAAACAATAAACAGGACAATAACCAGAAAAATTTGGCTGCAAAGGCCAAAATCTTTCCCACCTCTGCCATGGCAGTAAACTACACGTTCTTACCTCCTGCCAGAAATTTTCAGAACATTAAGTGGAGACAGTCTGTTAAGGCATCACAATTTCTTGACATAGTTGGGGCTATTTACTGCAGTGGTCTGGTCAGAGGCATTTTAGAAGGGCTTTTACCTGTGAAACAGGTATAATACCTGCCTAGGGCAGAGACAGAGGTCTCCCACAATGCTGGAGAAATGGCCATACTTCCAAAGGGAGTGTCAGACAGCTTCCTCACAAGCACAAGTGACAGCAACATCAAGGTGGAAAACGACTCACATATTACAGGCTTCCCTACAGAGTTAACCATGACAGTGGCTCTCCCTGGGAACCTTTGCTGCAATCCACAGCACTGTGGAGGATGTGTCCAGGATATTCCAGCAGAGACATACTGATTAGACTCTGCACGACTCACATAGTTAGGACTCACACTAGCAGAAACTGTGTGAGCTTCCTGGACCTGCATGGAAAGGAGACTGCTGGCTATGCCTCTTCCCTTTCCACACCTGCCCCACATAACTCCAAAAAAGAAAGGCTGTGACTATGACTCTGCTGAGCATCTTCACATCTCTGTCTTAGGAGGTAAGGGCAGGTGTTTCTCATGGAAAAGCACAGTATACACCCTGGAAGAGATACAACCCTTCAAGCTGCACAGACTCTCTCAGTATCAATGCTATGTCCTTGCTAACAAGACATAAGAGGTCTCACCAAAACCTTGGGAGGCTTTAGAAACACAAGGACAAGACACTTGAACTGATACAAGACTGATGGCTTCTGTGACAAAGCACAGCAAGGCTTTGTCTCAGGGACTGGCAGACCAGAAACCAAACTGCCCTGACACTGGGCTTTTATCACCACGCAGGTTTCCCTGCTGCTCCCCTCATATCCCAATGAGCTTCCTTTCTTTTTACTTCTCCCTTCTCCCTAGTTTGGCTCCTTACCGTCTGCTCGGGCTCTAACATCTTTTTGTCCGTGGCCACTGGCAGAGCCACCTGAGAAGCTGGCATCTGCCTCCATCAGCAGGGAGAGAGAGGCTTGCTCACCTGCCCCATGCCCACTGGGGACCTTCTCACTGGACACCGAGTCTTTGGTGGAACACAAAGCCTGGCTGTCCCCAAAAGCATGATTCAAACAGAAGCCCTCGCAGCTCCGGTTCAGCCCATGGATGAAGGGCATGGGTGGAAGACTCTGGCTGCGCCGAGCTCTTTCTTCAAGGAAGGTTGGGCAATCCCGCTGAGTTTCAGGGATAGGAGAGAACTCCAGGGAAGAATCACCACTAGAGCGGAGCGGTGGGGAGGTGCCATTCTTTTTCCGTCCTTTAGCCAGTTCAGCGAACGATGTCACCCTCTTGGGGGGAGAGCTCTGAATGGGTATTGCTGGACTTTCACTCAGCTTGACTGGACAGCTCACCATGCGCTCCAAGGAGCCCAGCCTGCTGCCAGGACTCCTGTCCAAGTTCTGATCATAGCTCCTGGAGCGCTGCCGGCTTGTGTTGAGGTTCGGTGGTGACACATTGACATAGACCTGACCCTCAATCATGTTCTGGCTGGATTCTCCCTTTGGCTCCTCTTCACTGCACTCTACATTGCCTTCCTGTCTCAGGTCAGGCCTTCTGAACAGATAGTATTCTGTGGGCTGGGCTGGGCTACCCTTGGTCTGGTCTTCTGAGCAGCTAGTTATGGAAGATCCTGCAGGGCTGGGGGATGACTGGGAAGACAAATCACATGTGACTAACTTATAGTAATTCTGAGTAGCCACAACAAGCCGTGCTTGGCTCTGGAAGCAGGCAGTGAGGTCTGAGCTCTCTGATGTGCAAGGCTCACAGTGGAGGTGGTAGGAGTTGCAGTTAGCATCAAGGACAGGTGAGGAGGAGTGTTGACACCCACACACCTTGCCCGAACTTTCTGGGTTATGCGACTCACAAGACATCTTGGATTCAGTGGGTGATGAATGTAAATCCAGGTAAAAAGCTCCTGTGTCTGAGTGGCTGCAGAAGGAAGAGTCACAAGACAGGTTAGCTGAATTCAGGTTGGATTGAGACTGACCATTCATTTTGTTGTAAAGAGCACTGAAGTTCACCAGGACCCCATCAGAACTGTTGCAAGAAGAGTCACTGATGTAGCCCATCTGTTGGTCAATCACTTCAGACTGACTTGATGAACTGTAGCAGCGACAGTGCTGGATCTCTGAGCTGGAACAACTGCATGTCCTGTGCAGGGCATCCTGATTTCTCAGTGGTTCACCCGTGTTCTGGTTCCACTCCTGGTCACCACTGTCGAAGGAGAAGTTGGAAGAGCTGCCACGATGGCAGCTGCATTCATCCAGCTCCATGCGTTCCGAGGCCTGGTGGCACCTGTTTGCGTTGTTCCTCTTCTGGATGTCATTACTGCTGAGTTTGTCCTCTTGCCCGTCCACCACACCAGACCGGCTGGCCATGTTCCAGGACTTCACAATGTGGTTGGAGTCGTGGAGGTGGAAAGGGGGCAAGGCCAGATCCTGCAGGTTGAAGGGTGGTTTGCCATCGACGAGCGAGTTGTGAAGGTGGAAAGATTTCTGACCCAAGTCATCCCCAAAAATACTGAGGTCGTCACCCTCACTCAGCAGGAAAGGGTTGTGTCGCTTACTGACACTAGGGACAATTAGATCCCTTGCTTTTCTTTCTTTGTTGTCTGAGGCCTCTGCTGAGGCTTCAGAGGTCTGGAGAAAGCTGCTGTACACCAAGGAGTCAGTCTGTGAGAGGTCTCTGTCTGGAAGGGCAGATGTCCGTGTAGTGCTGAGCTCTGGCTGGCAGAAGGGGTTGGTCCTTTTGCTCACGGAGCAGCACTGTCTATCGGGGACCTGGCAATGCACCAGGGGAATGTGATGGACAATCAGTGTCTCACCAGTCAGTTTGGGTGGACTATCCATGGTAAGGAAGACTCTTCAGGGCATCAGTGGAGCTGGTACCACCCATGAACAGGTAGGGCTGCACATGAGAGGCAGGGAAGACACTTCTCATGAGGGAATTCAGATACCTACAGAGAGACAAAATCACAAAGGAAGTCACCTCTCGGGAAAGGCAGTGACTATTTAAAACACCCTTGGTTTGACTGAAGATTTCATATGCTGACGAGGATCAAAATGTACTGGTTCCTTGTCAGCACAAGTACCTGAGCACAAGGTCCTTCTTCTGGGAAACAACCAACCACAATGTAAAACAAACACGTCACCCTCCATGCAGGCTCCTGGGACAACACTTGTGATTCCACCTGTGACCCCTCTCAGAGTTATCTGAAGAGAGTAACTGATTTCAGTCAAGTGGCCAAAGGGCTGCACAGGATTTGGGCCAAACAAAGACCTCACTGCAGATGGCACTGTGTGCTCACAGGAAAACAGCACAGGGTCTGAAGTGAAGCACTGCACCCTGGTGAGAGCAGTCTATCTTCTCACAATGGATTGAACACCTTTGCTTCCTTTTAGATACATTGAACTTTCCTTCAAGAACCAAACATGGCAAGGTCTTGCAACAGACACACACACACACGCGTCCAGGAAGAGACTGGGAAGCAGGAGCAGACTGGAGCAGAAAAGCAGCAACAGTCATTCCTCTCCAAAATCCAGGAGATCCCACAAGGTCCTGAGCCCTTTTAATGGTGCCAGGGGAACATGCCAAGGTATGCAACTACTTATGTATACAAGGGTCTCTCCAGTGAAGAGGAGAGGATGACTGCAGTGGGGCCACAGGGCCATTGGTCAGATAGGTGACATACAGCACACTGGCTTTTGCTGACCTTCTGCTGATGGTGAAACCTCAGCTCAGACTGGTCCCTACTGTGGTCTGGGAGGGGATCATACCGCTCTGCCACATTATCCGTGGCATTTACCTGCTGCACTTCACAACAGGGTGACTGCCACAGTCCCAGGGGCCATACAGGCAGGGCACTGCACAGGCAGGGCACCAAGAACCCCACTCTCCCTGTGTTCCGTACATAGCAGGTTCTTATGGAGCCAGAGGAATAACAAAATGGTTTGGGGCTGAAGGGACCTTAAAGAACATCTTTTTCCAACCTCCTGCCATGGGCAGGGACACCTTCCCTAGGACCAGGTTGCTCAAAGTCCATCCAAACTGCCCTTGAGCACTCCCAGGGATGGGGCAGCAACGATTTCTCTGAGTAATCCATTCCAGTGCTTCTCCACCCTCACATCTAATCTAATCTAAACATGCCATCTTTCAGTTCAAAGCTTTTCCTCCCTGTCCTGTCACTCTCTGCTTGTGTCAAAAGTCTCTCTTCATCTTTCTTGTAGATGTTCACCAGCGTTTGATATACAAGAGCGAAGGACAAACCCATTTCTTCCTCCTCACCTAACCCAGAGGTCAAGCCTACAAGCACCTCCAGCACAAGTCTGGAGAGGGTTTTCCTCTTGCCTTCCCTTCTACAGATCAAATAATCCAACACAGGCAAGTGCAAGGGCAGGCAGCTAAGGCAGCAAGGAGAGGGAGAAACCACAAAGACTGATTCAGGATGAGTCTGAGAGATTTAAAAATTACCTAATGCTCTCACAGATCTACCACTTGTTCTGAAAACCTTGGCCCAAGGACCCTTGGTCAGCACTCACATCCCATAACTCATTCAGGTATTCTCAGTGATCACTGCACCCTGAAAATTGCATCCTGGGATCCTGCTCTGGACTCCAGGGCCCCCACCACTGACCTTCAGACCCCAAAAAGTGGTATTCACAGTGGCTTCTTCCTACCTTACCCCAGCATTTGGGACTGTGGGGTGATAATGGATTTGAAGCAGACCTGCAAAGGCACGTGGGAGCACAGGAGGGAAAGTGAGAAATGTGGGTTAAAGGAAGATATAACAAGAGCGTGAGCAATAAGCCATCTACACAAAAACATCAGCAACTTCACTTCTTTCAGCCTCAAGGTGTAAGAATAGCAATTAGAAGATGATAAAAATGATCAAAAGAAGTACTTTCCTCCCACACACAGTAATGCTTCTCACAGACACAGGATGATGCTGACAGGAAATAAAAATACAAAGATGGAAACAGAGATAACGTTGGCAGCAAACACCCAATAATACAAAAGTTAATGCTATCACCAGTGTCAGAGAACAGACAGGCCTTCTGGTAGATGCTACCAGAGACTTACATGGCCAAGACACTCACCTAAATGTCATGGACCACTTGAACCAGGTGGTGGACACATAACTGGACTACTAATGGTGCAACCCTAAACTCTCCCTCACCTGTAGTCTCCCTAAAACCTCTATCAGTGTTTATACCCTTTTCAGTGGCTTTTCTGTTGTACAAGCCTTTGGCTACTTTTCCACAGCTGCTGCCACAGAGACTCATCTCTACTCAGCTGAGATCCTGGGGGGGAAGATTTTCTTCATCCTAAAATGATTCCTAAGATCCCATTGCTCAAGAGCCACAGTGGATAACAGCAGGTCCTGACCCTGAGCCTACAGCACACACACACTCATACTCACACACACACACACACACATTGCTGGAGTGGCCCCAATTTGGGCTTTGTGCACCACTGATGGCACAGCAGGAGCTGTGAGATTATCTGAGTTTATTTCTATTGAACTGAGCAGAAGCTTATCCTGTCTTCCTGCCCCCACCTCACAAGCATTTTGGGTAAAAAGCTGGTCCCCCAGTGCCTATCTACTCATGTAGCCCACCCCACCATTGTTACTGCTCTTGTATCTGACTGGAATGCCCAGATCACATCTCTCCACCAGGCTTCGCTGCATTTCAAGTGCTGCAACAATGCAAAGCATTGAAAGCATGAAATATCTGAGAAGCATAATTTTGAGGATACAGACAGTGATGGCATCACACTTCACTGCTGAAGCACCAGGCTTTGCTGCCTGTGGGAAATGGCTGCTTGGGGCAGGCTCCCAGCACCAGCACCCATCTGCTGACAAGTCCCGCCGAGCAGCACACAATTCACGTCAGCACAGAAGCTGCTGTGGGAGGACGAGGCTCGCACAGACACACTTTGACATTTGACAGCAAAATGTCAGAGCTGACACGCAGCCATTTCCCATCTGTCTCTCCAGTGCTCTGGCTGCAACACGCAGCTCTGCCCAGCTCTCTGGCTCCAGCAGCAGCACAGCCTCCCCGGGCGGGCTGTGATTCACTGGCCACCAGAGATGCTGCAGCAGATGGATGCCCATCCTGCCTGCACCCACGACCTGCTCCCAGTGCCAGGCTCTGAGGTGCAGGATCACAGGTGACATGCAGACAGCTCCTGCCAGGAAACATTCTGATGGCTTCTCTAGGGATAGGCATGACATTTTGTGCCGCAGCTACTCCTTTTCTCTCCCTTGAAACCTCTCCTGGCTTCCTCTGGATTTAGGGGTGCAGGGAGGTTGGCAATGGCATTGCCAGCACAAGGATTATTCAGTTCCCAACACCAGAGTATCCTCCCTGGCCTCAGCATTAGTTGACGCTTCCTTATTCTGGAAGACTGTAGAAGTATCCTTCCTCTTCCTACTCGGGGTCTACTACGCTGGGACTGACACTGGGCAATAAAATGCAGCAAGCAGACCAGTTTCAGATTTTGCTGCTTTTAATCAGCTCTCTGCAAAGCCCTCACTCCCCTTATGCAACAGGAAATTTACAGATGTGGATAGGCAGTTCATACATGAACATTTTTTGCCAAATCAGTTTATTCTTACCTTTGTGCTGAATCCTGCTCAATGCTACACACACAAGAGCAAACACAGCATCCAGGACCCAGTCCTGCCTAGGACGGCAATGCAGGGTAGGGAGACATGACCACTCCAGACATGTCTGCACATCAGCCATTTTATTTTCAAATGTCAGAACTCCTGCCTTCTCCATACTGACACCATCTGCTGCAACATGGCAGATATGGGTTGTTTATTCAGGGAGCTCTTCCTTGAGGTGCCAAGGGTTACCCAGAGAAGGTGGGGACCACACTGTGGATGCTTCATTCCAAAAGGGATAAGACAGAGCAGGAAGAATGGCTTTTTGTGAGACACCTGCATTTGGTATGGAATTGCTCATGAATGATTGTACCCCCCTGGAAATAAACACAACAAAAACTCCTTAGCTGCAGCAAAGCCCTAGGTGAAAAGCTGATAGGTGCTCCGCTCTAGGTGGGTGCTGAGCAAGAAAGGATGGTTCAGCACTGATCTGAGAGCTGCCTATCAGGTTATGTCTGAGCTTTAGAGAGGAGGCAGCATGCTGCAAGTAACAGGAGCATGCAGAATCCTTTGGGCTCTGCACTCCATGCCTCTTAAGTCTTGGCTGACCACTACACTGAGGCCCTCAAATCCCTCTCTTGTCATACCCCTAAGACCGAGGGCACTGTGCTAATTCAAAGGTGGTCAATGCAGTTTCAGGGCTCCTCGACCTCGGGTACCAACTCCTGCCTCTGCAGCACTGCTGAGAAGATGCAGCACCAACCAGACCTTGCTGCAATTGCCTCCAAGGGCTGATGTGTGGTGGCTGCACAAGTCCAGGTGTACTCTAACATTTGTTATGGCTCCAACCAGGATTTTGGAGTTCTAGAGCTGAACCCTTAATAGCCTGCTCTGCTCAGCGCCGTCCCGTGCACACACATGGGGTGACAGCATTCAGCTCACACTAACACAGGCTTCCTCATAAAATGTAACGCACTGGAGAAGGCACGCAGAGATAAGAGAGACAAATGTGATTTTAATGTAAAAAGACTGCACATAGAGCACAGAGGATGAGGAAGCAGGTGCAACATCATCAGAACTGTCAGCTGGAGGCAATGCTGGCTTTTTTGGAGGATGGCTTTTCGGAACAGATTATTGTTTCTACAAACCTCAGTCACTTCATCCATGAAACTGAGTGTCCACAGGAAACCTTTAACTGTGAGGGTTATTGCTGACTCCTTCTGTACGGCTTTGGCTTCACTGCTATCATCACCTTCCTCAGAGAGTCCAAAATTCATCATGTTGTTCAAGGGTGAAATATGTAAAAACACAATTAAATGCTAGTTTCATGGAAGAAGCACAAAAAATTCTTTTGTATTGGAGCTGCTTGTTCTTTGAGTGCTGTTCCATGTGAACCCCCGACTCCTACAGTGCATTTGCACTAGCATGCCTGAAGGAACCACACAGCCTTACAAAATAAGCAGAAGTGCTGCAAAAAGCAATGGTTTGTGTTTATCTTGCAGATAAAAGCACAATACAGACATCTCCTCTTTGCTCCACTGGGAGAGATATTTTCAGTTTCCTCCCTGTATGTGTACCTCCAGGCCAAAGGGCTGTGAGATTAATCCAAACTGAAAGCCACCCTTCAGGCAGCGTGGGGGACTTCAGGGCCCACTGTATCCAGCACCAGCACCACAGTTCACCACTACCCCAGCTATGCCACTCCAAAAGCTGCCAGAAAGCCCTGGATTGTTTTAAACAAAAATTTGTTCAGAAAAGATCCAGAAAACTGGAGGGCATTCAGGGAGCAGCATCAGAAAAGAGGATGAGTGGTTCAGGGTGAGTGGCCTGGGGATAGGTCTGAACTATGGGACTATGTAAGCAGAGGGTGGAGGTGAGGAAGCCTGTAAGCTGTTGAAGGATGAGTCTAGTTAGTGGTATTTGTTTGGACACCTGTTTCTCTCTTGGGCTAATATAGCTCGTCAAATTCACACCTTCATTAAATGCTTTATTAAATCATCCAGTGTGTTTAATGGAAAAAAAACCCCAAGTATAAAAGGAAATGCTAATTGTTTGACTCATTCTAAACCTCCAGCTCTTACCCTGCCTCAGGGGACAGGGAGCATAGTCAGGGTGGTCTGCATGCTCCCAGAGTGAATATTCCACACTTTATGTTTAAAGGGAGCTGCAGAAAAATAGAAAAGCTAAATACTTCTTAAACTTCTGCCTCTGCTCAGGCTGATTCCTCTTGTAGTGCTGCACAGTGATTCCTGAAAAGACCACTTCCCTCTCCTTCCACAAAGCCCTGCCTTGGCCAGGGTTTTTTCCAGTGGTTTCCAGGACAGCCTGACTAAGCCCATGATTAATGTATCATTACATCCCAGAACTATATAGGATTATGATGTGCTCTAAATGGAAACCACAGCACGTGACAGTCAGTCACAGCCTTTGTGCTGCTGGCAGAAAGGAGCTGCATGGGCCAGGGGTTACCAGCACACACAGAACTAAGCAATGGCTGCAGTGTGTGTATTTCTGATGATGACATAAGCAGTGTGAGGCAGTACCTGCCTCCCAGCCAGAGGACAAGAAGCCCCAGCTGCTTTATGCACTTAAGAGTTACACAAGCCATCAGAAATAGCTCAAGCAGCAGACCTATACCAGCTAACACAGGAGCCAGGACAGTGACCGAACCAGTTTCTCCCATTTCTGTGCTCCCTTGCTCTGTGACTCATCATCTGGCATGTGGCACTCGGCAAGAGCCATTTACAGGCCATGACTCAGAGCATCCACTGAGGTGCTCTGGGATGGAACCTGCTCCTCCTCCTCTTCCTTGCCCCAGCCCCCAGCACATATGCTCTAATTACTTTATGCAAACCCACAGAGAAGAAAAATACTGATATTTCTAGCTGTTCATATCACACAGAAATTGCTGCTGAATTAAACTGCAGACACAGTAAATCCTTTATTATCACAGACACTAGCAGCAGCAGCAGTAGCAGCAGGAGGGACTATGCTTGTGTAGCATATTTTTCCTGAGCACTCTGAAAGCTTCCTGAAGATCTTACAACAGCAGAAATCACACAATTCCATTTCGAAGTGCTGATCTGCCTGGGTGCTGGAGCCTGGGTTTTGCAGGGTCACCAGAGCACTCAAGAACCCACACAGAAAGAAAGAAAATCCTATAAGCATATTAAATTTCTGGGCACACTCAGTATTCAAAGATAACAAGACTACCCCTCCCTAACCGTACAGCTTTGGTCAGGGCTTAGTGATCCTGACCTAATGGGTGGCTTCCCTGTCCATGTCAAGGAGGTTGTAACCAGATGTCCTTAAAGGTCCCTCCCAACCCAAGCCATTGTATGCTTCTATGATCTGTGCAAAGCTGGACTGAAGGTTTTCCCACCACCTTCTATGCCTGGGAGCTGTGAGCTCAAAACTCTCCACCACAAGAGGCAGGGAACAGAGTGTTTGGCTGAGGGAATCAGGCCTCAAACTCAGCTCAGTTTCAGGAATCAGGGTCAAGTCTCTGACCTGTGCTTGCACAGGGTGGCAAAACTGTTCCCCAAGTCTGTCATAGTGCAAAGGTGAATGGGCAGCTGTTCTTATTCAGCTCTCACTGCAGGGGTGAAGCCTCCCGAGATGACATCAAGAATTGGAGAGGACATGATATTCTCAGCAGCACTGGGGATTTCTGGGCTTGCTGGGGATCTGTAGCATCCCTGTAATTAGAATCACAGAATCATAGAATATGGCGAGGCGGAAGGAACCCATCAGGATTATCAAGTCCAACTCCTGGCCCTGCACAGAGCATCCCAAGAATCACACCACTGCAGGGAGAAAAGGCTTGAAAGTAGAAATTTAGTGAGGATGAAAGAACAGAGTTGTTTTCACTCAAGATGACCTGCCAGCTGAGGGATTCTAAGAATATTCAGTGTGGGGAATTTCATGTGTTGTGTTTGCTTTGTGTTATTTTCTGTCTTGAGAATTTCTGTAGAAGACAACAGAATGCTGTCAATGACTTAAATCTCGTTCTTCACAGGCTTGGGCCTCCGTGCTAAGAAAAAAAGAGGTAAGAAGCTTGGAGGTTATAGAAAGCACAGAATTGTGAAGCACTGCACATGGGCCTTTGAGATGTGGAGGCCAGGGAATAGGCCCACGTGCTTTTGGTCCTTGCTAAGATGGAATAAGCTGAGCAAGGTATGTGTGTCCCCATCTGTTTTTGAAACCTTCCAGCCAGCAAGGTGATGGGATTAATCTACTCTTTGCACTTCAGTGTGGATTGTGGTCACCTTGGTTACTTGCTTCTATCAGTTCACACAACCTTGCACCACCCTTTGGAAAGACTCTCAAAGAGAAGTGACAAGTCACTCGCATTGGATTTTCTTCCCTAACCCACACTGGAATCTGGCTTCAGGCAACATAGGCCAGACCATGCCAAAGCAGATGACCTACTTATCCAAAGCTTATGGGGAGGATAATTTCAGGAGCAACCTTCATCTGCACAGAAAAAAGCACACAAGACTAGCTCTACCTCAAATAGTCCTATATTCTCTACCACCATCATGACTTGGGGAAAAAGATGAGCTAAGTCCGAAAATGGGCTAAGAAAGTCTGTCTTCACTCTGAACAAGATCTTGCTGCAGTACAGCTCAGCACATCCATAGACTCCAGCCAGTCTGTGGCTGCATATTTTCCCTATTGCTTCCTTTCTGTGCAGATTAAAACCAGCAATACACTTCTGTCCAGACTGCACTGCAGGAATCACAGCTCCAAAACAATCCCTGTGAGAACAAAAACTCTCCCTGCAGGACAAAGCATTAGTGACCACTTGGAAACACCTTACAAATGAGCAACTCAGCCTTAAGATAACTCAGTAAAAAGAGGCTGTAAAATGATGTGTACTGTCTCTTCAGCCCTGAGTGCCACATATGTAGGAGTCACTCACTATCAAGTGAAAAACAAACATTTCTGAGATGGTGGATTGCAGATGTACAACCTCATGCAGCACAACAGCAGAAACAGAACAGCCAAAGTGGATACAGGGGAGTCAAGAAAAACCACAGCTAGGCCAAGCTCTTGAAATAACAAAATTATCACCCCACAAGCCACTGTAAATAAAGCAGCTAGCGATGTCAAAAAGCGCCAGCAGGATTATTTTCAGACTGGAACACAGCAGTGCTGCACTGGTTTGCTGCCACATCCCAGTGAGCAGGAGAAGCAGTGCAGGTGTGGCATTACCTAGGAGTGATGGACTTCAGATCTGCCAGGTAGCCTGCATCTGCAAAACTGTATTAAATGATGCAATCCTACATGGACTTTAATGCACACTGTGTGCAAACAAATCAGGAGTGCCAAAATCAGGCACAAACAGAACACATCCCAGCAGCAGTCTGCTTTTACTCGATGTTCCTCTTCCACACTGCACATCTAAATGGTTTTTCAATCAGCAGCTGTGAACAACAGCTGACTCCTGCTAAGGCTGCAGGAAACTTTAACCCTTCCTCGCTCTAGGCTGTTCTACCAAGACCAGAAGAAATGTGGGTTCTTGAGTGCTCTGGTGACCCTGCAAAACCCAGGCTCCAGCACCCAGGCAGATCAGCACTTCGAAATGGAATTGTGTGATTTCTGCTGTTGTAAGATCTTCAGGAAGCTTTCAGAGTGCTCAGGAAAAATATGCTATACAAAAAATATGCTATACAGGAAGACATTTTCTGTACCTCCAAAGCAGGCATACACAATGGTCTGGAGGCTGGCAACTCCCTGATTTGGGGATGATAGCATTGTACAAAGCAAAAATGCTGAGTAGCCCAAGAAAAGCAGCATCTGAGGAGTTAGTACACTAAATTTATCCTGCCCAACACATTTAATACATATGTATATGTATATGATATTATTTTATCATTAATATATCTAATAATACATAGAAATACATTATATAGATTATATATATGATAACAACACTGATACCCACATGCTTTTAGACCACAGGCTAGATTTTACAAACCCTTGAAGGCAATTGGAGGAAGAGATCATTTAGCACTGATATCTGAAAATTGAAATTGCCTGATTACTGTTAAGATCATGCATCTCTTGACCCTTTTTTTTGGCCAGGTACCTGAACAAACAGGCCCTCTGCAATCATGTCTGAATCTCATTTCAGCAGTGTTCAGTATGGGTAAAAATGAAAAAGGCAGAATGATTCCTGGGATGATGAGATAAGAAGTGTCTGTTGTGGGAACAAGTCCTTGGGCCATCGTGAGACTACCCAGGTTAAAGCAGCCTCCTTCAACTGGGAGTAGTTTACATTCCAGAGCAGGTTTCATAACCTGCCCATAGAAATTCAGGAGACTATACAATCATCCCTCAGTGTCCCTTTTGTTTTTTGGAATTCTTGCAAATTTTTGGAGCTTGCAACTTCCTGAACCAGTGCCTTCCACACAAAATGACATGCCACACTAGTAGTTATCTGTCAGTGCTTTTGAACATGGGGATATTTAACTTCATTACTTGTCCTTGGGCTAGGGCAGGGAGAGGATCATATTTTCTACTCCATTTGCCAGCCTTCAGTGCCAAGATTTTCATTGTGCTCAGGTACAAGAGTATTCCCAGATCCTTGGTCCGATTACCAACCTCTCTCCAAGAGTCCTCCTGATGTGTGGGTGTGTTTGTGTGTTTACATGGCTGGCAGCAAGGCAGGACTCAAGAGGATCTGGATGAAACCACAGCATCAGTTTATATAACAGAATATTTTCCATGCAGCAAAACTAACAAAAGGCAACCCAGAATCTTAATAAAATACTTATGAAGCAGACCAGGCACTCCTAATGATTACACATACTTTCCTTTTGGGAGGGAAACATATCCCTTGCAGAGGCTGGCAACCCAAACCAACCTCAGTTTGTAAAGCTCTATTCAGGACAGTTTATTTTAGGATATCACTCCACAAGACAGCTCATGTGCTAATTAGTCTTGGAATGACTGGGCTCAACAGAGCATTAAGGGTAAACTAAATCTGATAACCCTGGATTAACCAAGGTCTTCTGCTGATGATGTTGGGCCACACAGACCTATTGACAAGGGAAAAAAAAAAAAAAGAGCAAACAGGGATGATCCTTGACTCTGTACAGGGAGAGCAGTCAGAGTTCCAGGAGACTCACCAAGTCTGCTGAAAGGATGGCCAGGTTGGACAGAGCTTTGAGGAACCTGGTCTAGTGGAAAGTGTCTAGTGGCAGGGACATGGAATGAGATGGGAACTTCAGGGTCCCTTCCAACCCAAATTCTCCTAGGATTCCATGAGCAGTCTGCTTTTAATCACTTCAAGGGTATTTGAGAGAGCTGAGGAGACACCTTAAGATTGCAGGCTCACAGATCTTTGCAGATAGAACACGTCCACATTTGAACATCTTCCTTCTTGAAGCTGTTGCATCCTTTCTGGACCACTCATCTCAGAGAAGACATGTAGCTGAGACAAACGTTTGCCTGTGTTAAGCCCTTGCACTGAGATGGGCCTTAACAAAACCAAAAGGTTTGAAAACTCTGCAACTTCTGAACACGTACTATAAATACACTGGGTAGTCTTATTCACAAGAATGCCAAGCCATTTGGGAATACTGCTGGGCTTTGAAGTTTGAAAGCAAGATCCACAGACTAATTAATCACAGTATGTGAAAAGTATTCATATTATCAGTTTCACATAATCCTCCTTAATTTCCTGGAGTGCTTTCCAGTTAACAATCAGGGCACCTCATAAATCATTACTTTCTTTCTCTAGGTTGTTCATTATTTCAAATCACAAACCCTACAGTTTCCCATTTACCACAAGTAACTTCCCTTTTTTCAACCTCTCCTCTTAGGAAAATTTTACAGGGACTTGATCAGTTTCCTAGACAGTTTCTCAATTCCTTCCAGCTGTGTTCATCCTTCTGAGCTGAGGTGACTAATTTCACAGTTTTCCAATTGGCAGTGGGATTAGAAGCTGTCAAATAATTTTCCATTCCATTTCTTATGTACCTAACACCCATATGTACATGCCTACCAGGTAACGTCCCTCATGACCAGGGTGACAATCAGTTACTTTTTGTAGTTTAATCACATCAGTTTAATGAGCTGGAATGCATTTAATCAGTTTAATAATTTGGAATCCAACAAAGTGTACTTTGGTGACTATCTTCTCTTACGTAACTTCGCATCAAGCTAAAAAATTTCAAGATTTGCAAGACTAGCCCAGGAGAAATCAGGGGAGTTTTTTCAACATATCTGTTTTCTGAGGAAAGGAGTTTCTTCACCATCATCTCTGGAGTGTGGGTTTTGGTGCTTGCTCTCACAGGCTGTATAAATTATCAGCATGTCAACATGAAATTTCTCTTTGAGGTTCCCCAAGAGATTAAAAGGGTCCTTGAAGCCTTACTAGGGTTTGGGTTGGGGGACATTTCTCCATAGTAATTTGCCTCACTAAAGCAGTGAGGTCTAGTGGTCTGCACCCTTGAATGAAGATTCCCCTTTCATTTTGATGGACAGGCCAAGAGGTTGTTGTGGTTTTTCTTTTCAACCTCAACTGTGCCAAGGGGAAAGCAGAAACAAGGCACTGGACCAAAATCCTGGCTGTTAAACGCGCTGTGCTACAGAGCAGAATCACTCCTCAGTGCCTCTGAGACAATTACAAATGCATCATTTCAGTTTGGGGTGTTTCTCTACCTTAGGGTACCAAATGATGTTGCCAGCACAGAGTCTGGGAGAGTTCAGGGTTATGGAGAAGGAAAAATTCCATCTGAAATTTTTGCAAAGTCATCAAGAAAACCAGAGATTACTGAAACCCCAGCAGATGGAAAATCCGGTGAGTCCCGGTGTCTCAGCCAGATATGGCCAAGCATAAATTGAATGGCTGTGGCTGGAGCATTGCCACCTTTGTGCATTAAGCATCCCCATGCCATTGCCCCTCAGTGCCAGGACACACCCATTTTCTTGCAGCTTCCTCCCTCCTCCTCTCCTGTCATGCTATGAAGTGGCTAGCCGTGCTGCCCAGGGTCAGGGATGCTTGAGGTCACCTTGTGCTCCACCCTCCCCCCTCCTCTGACCCAGTGCTCCACCAAAACCAGCCACTCTGAGGAGCACACTGGAACAAACACACTGTCAGGCTTGCTGTAATAAGCAGTCACCACCTTCAGAGTGCTTTATAGAGACAATAATTATAAATAGCAAGTGCCTATGGAAATGAAAATGAGGCATATGACAAGGAGCTGAAGGCAGGAAGAGACATCTGGGTAAGGACAAAGCTCTCCTCAACACCATTCCAAGCACTACAACCTGCAGTTGGAGGACAAATCTCAGCACTAGGGTAAGTTAGATGGCACTGACTGTGGACAAGTGAGAACAGCTTGTGGCCAGTAGGAGATGGCTAAGTGCAGATGCATGCTGAAATCCTCTTGCTGGTTTTCCAAAGGGAGCTACAATCACTGCTTAGGGTAAGACACACTTGGGAAAAAAAACCCTTAGAAGCCACTATAGCAACTCACATGAGAGCAAGAGGTGAAGGAGAGGTTGACCAGAGGAAGCCTAACCTCAGGCAGACCTGTCACTCCAGGTGACAATCATCAGAATGAAATAGGCAAAGCCAAGGAAGATACACTGTGTGGGCCAACACCATCTTGGGACCAGAGACGTGGAATATTTACTTCTTCCACTGGATCTTCTCCTTGTGTGGGCTTATCCTTTTTCCCGCTGAGTTATTGGAAAAGGTTTGAGGGTGGGAGTACAGGGAAAAACACCATGTATGCAAACACTGTAATGAACCTGCCTGCTAAGAGCAGAGAATTGCTCTAGCACAATAATCAAGACAGATCGTTCTCCCTGCTAAGGAGGGCATCTGGGAGTACAGCCATGCTGTCTGAGCTTACACATGACAGTGAAGCCTGAGGCACACATCCCTGCTCTTTGCCATGGGAACCCCAGAGAGGGACCAAAAGAAATTATCTTGCTGAACAACCCGGATGAATTGGGCTATAGGCAAAAGGAGGCCAAGTAGCCATTGGCTGGTCCTGCACCAGTGCAGGCAGATCATAACAGAGAAGAACAAGCCCAGTGAAAGCATTTAGGGCATGTTCTTCCAGAAGCAATGGCAGCTACTGCGAGCTTATAAAGAATAAGGTGCAGTTCTGGAGTCAAACTGATGAGATTATAATTAGGTAGGGAGCAAGGACTCTAGCTGGAGGTAACAGCAGGTCTGAGGCAAGTATCAGGTGAAAACCTGCTGTCTATTTGCCAGGGTTTTCCATACAGGCTCCAATTGAGTATTTTTTCCCTATAACTCCCAGAGCAGAAACTCCCTTTTTCCCAAAAGGAACTGCTAGCATTCATACACTCTGAGATATCTCTGACACTGTGCCCAAAAGCATAACAGGGAAGTGACACTTGTTCTCTGCCTCCAGAGAGCTTTTTGTGTGGGACCAGAGAGTGGCAGTTTGGTGGCAAGGCCAGTTTCCTATCACTTGCCAAGGATCAGTACAAAGCATTGCTAACATCACTCAAATATTGACTATTTATCACTCAGATGTACTGCCAGCCTCACAGCCTCAGCACTGCCCAAAGACCAACACATGATCTTTCTCCCAAGAGTCCAAACTCAGAACCTGAGCCTGAGAGAAAAGTTGCCATCAGCCACATTATGGCCACTCACCTGCATTACAGCTCTGCCTTCCCCCTCTCTCCCATTTGCAGCAGTTAACAAACACAGCAGGGTTTTTTGGGTTTTTTATCCTGCTTTCTGTAAATTTAGCAACCATCAGCTTTGCCCAGTAAGAAGTACTTGCATGTGTCTGAGGGGTAGAAAAAACTATTGTCTACATGATCCTGAGGCTGCAACGTATCTGTGGTGAGGAAAGAAAGAGCTTGTGGACCAGCCTGCTTTTGTGCTCATCTTAACAGGTATGTCCTGGCTTTGACCCACTTTTGTCAGAAAATGAATATTAAAATCATTTTCATCAAGAGAGAAAACTGGAGCAGAATCAGAGACCAGAGGCATTTTGACAGCCCATTTCTTACTGGAGAGTAACCAACTTTGAGGGCATGCAGGGAACCTGCTTGGCAGACAACAACAGTAATGGCAAATCCCTGCTAAGGCTGGTTATCAATACAGCTGTCACTGTATTGATATATATCATTGCTATGGATTTCACCCCCTACCAGCCAAGCCCTCTCAGCTTCTTTGAGCCTTATCCCGCAGCCTCTCGCACAGCTGGAATGTGTTTGGTAGGCTTCTGGCTCTTTTGGGTTTACGGACTGGACAGCCAGAAGCACTTTATCTGTGTTAGAACACTGCCCACAAAGCAGCAGACTTAGGAGATAAGTAAGGTTTTCCACTACCAGTCAGATTTCAATGGTTTCCACAAGCATGAGACAAAATCTTGTCCAGTATGGGACTTGATTCCACAGCTGACAGGAAGATAACTCCACCCCCACCTGCAGAGATCTCCACATCTCTTACCCTGCATTTAATTTTTTTGGGTTCAACTATCAGAACTGTGCCTATTGGGGTGAGTTTTCACTCAGCACACATGATACAGAAGCATTTGGATTGAACATCTCAAGCTGACCCAGTTTATATTAAACAGAATGGTAAAAAGCAAACAGAGCTGTAATGAAACCTTTTTAATTTTTAAAGAGCAGATCTCTGGCACGTCAGGGTAAACAGTTATAATGCCAAAAAAGAACAAACAGCTTGCAGAAGTACAGCAGAAAATACTTTGAATTTAAGAAAAAAAAAAATAAAATATCTGGACTCACCCTAAAGGATGAGGAGATTAGAAGAGAAAGGCTTCTGATCAACCTGAATGAGCAACCACACCAAGAAGGATATTAGATATTAGTGGTAAGAAAAAGAGAACCTTCAGTGCTGTTTTGGCAAAACAAATATTGAAGCTGCAGCAATGACAGGTTAGATAATACAGGGGGAAGAAGGTGCAGAAAAGGAAATGAGCTTTTGAGTGGAAACAAACTCAAGAAGATGAAAGCACTTAAGTCAGAAGGACAAGATATTCCTGATCCCAGAACAATGAAAGAATAGCTGGTTGATCACAGCTGGCAACTGCACTATTGATAAAAATACCCATTAGAAAAGAGAGGAAGAAGGTGAAACCATGTGGCTGACAAATATTAAAGGTAAAAGTCTGCAGCTGCTCTGCAAGGGCAGAGAAAGTGACCCATGTTAGATTTATCAACATGCCCTTACTATTACATAAGTCTTTCAGAAAACACTAGAAAAGAAAAATAAGACAGGGAAATAAATTAAAAACAGGGCAAAGCACAACAAGGGGTTGCAAAAGTCTGAGTCTTGTCTGGATATCAGGAACCACACCAGAGCGAGATCTTGACTCACCAGAAACATCAGACTGGAAGAAAATAAAGATGTTTGGGACTAAAAATTTGTAATTTGTTTGGTCTCACAGCCTCATACACCTGACAGGCAATAATGGAGCTGTGGGCAGGCCATTCCTGAGTTCACAGCATATTCTCCTGGGCCACTGCACTTTCTGCATTGCAGGTCCAGGTCCCTTGTATCTAGAGATCCAGCTGCACTTTATCTCCATCATCTGCATCGATGCAGTGAGGAAGACACACTCCTGTGGATAATTTCAGTCAGCTCCAGGCACCAGAACCTCTTGCCCATCTTTCAAGCATCTCAAGGCAGAGATTATTTGTGCACTCTCACTGCTTAACAGATGTTCTTGTAAGAGTGGCACCTAGTAGCCAGACACAGCCTGTATGCCCTGGGGACATTCCCACCCCACACAGAGAAGAAGGCTGCATCACCTTCTTTTTATTCCTTTAGGCAAGCATGGTACACACAAACCATATATACATGAGTTTTCTTCCACAATACAGGTGGTATTGCTACCTGTGCTGATACAGGTAGGTGTGTCCTGTACATTCTGTTGCACATCCTGCCCTCCAGCCCAGGATGTGCTGCACACAGTTGTGCTGTTGTTACCCACCACCAACCTCCCATAGGAACCTGCCCTGCAGCAGCACCACAAACCCAGCCTGGTGCACACCTGCAGGAGACACCCTGCTCCCTGCTCCCATCATCCTGAAAGGCATAGATCCATAGACACAGAGAGGCTCCTCCAGGTCCAAGAGCAAGACAGGGGTAAGAAGGAGCTGCAGTTCAAGAAGCCTTATGTGCTTCCAGGACATTGTCATCAATATGCAAGAAGGCAACATGCCACTTTGAGATTTTGCTGGAAGCCCTCTCCTTCTTACCTGGCACGGTGCACTGAAACTCTGTGTTTGCCTTCATCGCCAGGTGTAAAGGCTGTCACTCCATAGGGGTGGAGAGGGAGCAACCAAATGAGAACCTGCAGCAGCAAAATGGTTCCTCCAGAGAACTACTGCAGAAAAGGCTGTGCTGAGGATCACCCCCACCCCCACAAACCCCGCAGGGCTGCACACAGCACTGAGCGTCTCGGGGAGCACAGTGAGAGGCTGGAGAATGACAACAGAAACAACACATTTGCATTCCTTGACAATGACAACCCTGAATTTACCCTCTGTGTGCTCTCCCACTGGTCTCTGACCCAAAACTCCTGCTCCCCCAGCTCTGCAATGCCTCTCACCTGCCTCTTCTTTTCACGGTTCCTCTGCAGCTCTGCCAAACATCTTCCATTTTTTATACATTTTTCCTGTCATCCTGTTGCTCTTTAAAGGCCTAAAAATCTTTGTCTGAATTATTCTTGGGTCACTGGTAAATGGGAAAAAAATTCTGTGAAAAGGTAAGACCTGCCAAGCTCGCTCTTTAGCAATACTGGCATAAAAGGCTGCAGGTATGTGGAGATAAAAATGCAGATCTCTACTTCCCTTGTACCCTAGTATACCTTTGTGACACCCATCAATCCATACATTGTATACATTACTCTGTGACTTCCATTTACTTCACATCCGCCCAAAATCCTGCAATTGCAACCCCACATGCTCAGCATTTTCCGTAACTCCAAAAGACTGAATCTGCTATTTGATTATCCCCTTTTGTTATGACATTCCCGTTTGCACATTCCCCTACAGCCACGTCACTTTAACACATATATCAAAACCTTATTTTATACTTTTGCTTTATTGTTCTCACTCTCATGCAGAACATCACCCCAACAACATCTATATCCCTACCCCACATACATCCTTCTCTTTGTTCATGCCCTTCTCCTATTTGCAGAGGCAATTTAATGGAAGGATTTGTGCAGAGGATGGGGGAGGGAGGAAGAAGAAGGAAGGCGGGGAGGGAAAAGAGGGATTTGGCTATAACAAGACGATGTAATTAAGCTTCAGTAACTGGTACCCAGCCTGGACCCCTTATTTCAGTAATTAAAAGCAGTAATTCCTCCATTCCTAGATAACCTTTTTCATCTGATCTGAAAAGAGGCACGGAGAGAGCATCCATTTACACAACCAGCACAGACACACCCTGGCAACACAAAGGACTCCAGCCTGCACAGAACCCGTGTATCGCTTAGCAGAAAGACAGGGTTTTACATCCTACCATATTTGTCCTAATGCCTTTTGAACAAATTATTTACCAGTAT
>NC_031799.1:8683636-8744069 GCF_001522545.3 Parus major | reverse complement strand
AAAAAAAAAAAAAAGCCACAGTGACAGCAGACAGCAACCTTTTCTCTGTCTGAGCCCTTTGTCTCTGGCTTTTCATGGAAGCGCTGTCTGTCAAAACAGCTTTTGAGCTGCACAGCAGCATCACCGCCAGGGATGCACGGAGAGCATGGTCTCTGGCGGGACCACAACAATCCCTGCGGGCTGGGCTGTCATGGCAGGCACAATGGAGAGCTGTGCGGAGGCACTGCCAGGGCGAAGCACGATTCGCCTCTGCACAGCCAGCTCCGGACATGACAATCGCTATTTCACAGCTACAATGGGCAAACAGCGCGCAGCAGCCACAGCCTCCTCGCTCGCTCACACCCATGACAGCCACAGCCAGCTCCAAAGCAATGCAGCCTCGGAAGAGACAAAGCGACCCTTAGGCTTCACCGGCTAGCTGGCATCCTCCACAAAAACAAACCGGCCACTGAGCGGCCTGAAAACCAACAGCACAAGTGACACCGACCCCGATAATCTGTACATCTCACCTTTCTACGGATCCTTGGCTCCCCGTCTCCTGTCACTCTGCTCCGGCACTCCTGAGCGCTCAGATTCCAGAAGGCTCCCTGCTCTCTCCCACAGGATGCTGTGGGAAACACAGAGTCAATTTTTTTTTTTCTGGGTTGTGTTTTGTTTTTTTTTTCCCTTCACAGCTGCATCCCTGGCAATGCAGAGGGTCTGCGCAATCACATCTCCGATGCTCCTGCTGCTGCTGCTGCTGCTGCTGCTGTGACGTTGCTGCGTGTGAAGGAACAAGCATGCCCACAGCACCGCCGCTTCAGCTCGCAGTCAGTCCCTGTGGAACCTCAGACCAGGCAGGGGATGGGAGGGAGCAGAAAAGGAGGGGATGATGGAGGATTGACTGTTACAGGAACTGGGAAATTGGGAAGGCAGCATAAGGAGAAATAAAAAGATCGAAGCCTGTGCTATAAAATAGAGCTGCAGCATCCTATTCTGTGATGAGACTGGATTTCGGATGTTGTGTTTGCAGGCTGCCTGATCTCTTCAGCCCGTCTTTGCAAAGGAAAGCAAAAGGGACTGGAGTGCTCCTACTGTTGGTAATGGCAGCTAGAAGCCTTGGAGATAAAATGGCAGTCTGCAAAGCAATGCAGAGGAGGAGGAGGAGGAGGATGGGAACACTGCAAGAAGCTTCCTGAAGCTTCTTTAAATTTCTGTAGTGCCTTGCCCTGGGCAACTTCATCAACAATGTCTAAACAGCATCCCTGAAATGCAGCCACCTCCAGAGCAAGATGCAATCACCACCACTTCCCACAGTGCTGGACTCACCTGGCAGGAGCAGGACGTCTGCAGTCCCTGCTCTCACAGGGGACCTCAAATCAAGATCCCACCACCTCTTAGCTGCAGTTTGTGACTAAAGTGCTGTCCATGACCTGGGCTAGATCCCAGCACCTTGACAAATCAACCCACAGCAGATCAACAGATCTACCTGAAACAGGTGGTCACCACCTGCAAAGCTCAGGCTCTCTTGGTATCTGGAAAGATTTTTTCATATCTCTTTTCACCAGAAGCAGCTGGTAAGAAGGGCTGACAGAACTTGCTCCATAAGCAGAGTAGTGCAGGGCACAGTAGGGACAAATGTGGCTACTTCTGCTTTTCTACCCACTGGGACATAACCACACACTTTAGAAACCCAGCTGTGCTCTGGCCTGTGCTGTGCCAGGACAGATGTTCCTAGCACTGGAACAGCTTCCATCCTGGAGGGACTGCTCACTTTACTGCCCTTTTTCATCCAGCCCTTTGCCTAAAGCCCTGTGTGGAGCCAAGCACAGCTCAGAAATTGAAGTATCCACACTGGAAAAAGCAAAACCTGTGAGTCCCAGCCTCCTAAACTGAGGCTCTGTGGGAAATGAGCAGATCAGAGCAAAGGAAAGAAGGAATAAAATGGTCACACGGACACAAATTTTAAGAGATTAGGAACTGCCACATGTCTGAGTACTTTTTACTTTATCCCATGATTTACCCAAAGCAGCAAACAAGTAACACAGCAACAATCCAGACAATGTAACACCTTACAGAAGTTTCTGCCTCTGGAGAGGTCAACATAAAAACCTATGACAGAGAAATGTTAGACTTAACTAGCGGAACTGGTTTCCAATTATCTCAGATCCAAAAACACTACAAATTTTTAAAGTATCTCTTCAAGCAACATTGAAATCAGATTTCTGACAAAAAACCATGGGGCGGGGGGTGGTTCCTACCAAGGGCTTCAGAGGCAGGAGTCCAGGACTCCCTCCAGTGCAAAGAGACCATTCTACTGGGAAAAGAGAAAGGGCCTTGGGCTGTAGGCTGTGCTGACTGTGTCCACTGCACTGGAGACAGCATCACAGATGCAGCTCTGCTACTCACCTCTAAACCACAGTGAGTGATCCCTCCACCAGTCCCAGCGGTCACGCTCCACAGGTCAGGTCCTTCCCAAGGATACATTGAGTATCAGTCCTGTCAGCAGCACTTTATGCTCCCCAGTGCACTGCCTGCCTTTCCTGGGATGCTCAGGACCCACTCCACCAGCTGGTCCTCTTCAAGAGGCAGGGACAATCCCCCAGGAGGATGCAGGAGTGAGGGACCTACCTCCATGCCTGGCCATTACAGCAAGCAGAAAGCCAGGCCTGGCAGGCTCTGCTCCAACCAAGCTGCTGTAAATGAGACTATTTACTGTGCTCCCATTAATGTGCAGCCCCAGGACCCCCGTATGGCCAGTCCCATTGTGCTGTCAGTGTTAATTAAGGCAGGCTCAAGCAGACATCTCCGGCCCCTTCAGCTGGGACAGTCAGGGAGCAACAGCGAGGAAAGAGACAGAGAGTTTCAGCTGTGGAGCTCTGTGCAGAACAAGGAGCATTTGTTACCCAGGAGACTCGTTCCCACAGCAGAGAGGAGAATGGAAACTATTTCAGTGCCCTCCCCAGTCCTCCACAAGCATTGCCAATGCTGACGCCAGGAGGTATAAATGCTGGCAGGCTGAGTGCTTGCCTTCATCCCTGCCCCTGCCACAGGACACTGGCATTAACCAATTCACTGACAGCAATGCCTGTCTGGTGCAGCAGACACACACACCAGAGCAGATGGCTTCAGGGGGCTATTTTCTTTAAAATCAGACAGAGCAATGAAGCAGACAAGGGGTTCCCGAAGAAACACGCCTATTTACACGTCTGTTCCGAACATAAATGTCTGTACCCTCCTCCCAGAAATACATTCTGCATGTTCCTCAGATCTCAAACTCACATGGCCTCGACCCTCTGCAGCACACACCCCTTTGCAGCATCTCCCTCCCTGATCTGCCTCCCTCAGCAACAGCACTAGGAAGTGATGGCCTGTCCCAAAGCTTTGCAGGCAGCAGGAGATCTCAGGCGCTAATAAGGAAGAACAAAGCTCTTTCTTGCAGACTGTCTTCTAGGAGATGACTTCTATTTGATCACTGGGATGAGTCAGTGCAAGAAAGGGAGCATGTCTGTCTCCACAGTCTGATGCAAGGAGGGAGCAGGGATTCTGCAGGCTGGTGACTGTATTCCTTGGAGAAGGAAGGTGAGAGAGGTGGAGGTGTCAAGACATGCCTGCCCCTGCAGTAAGAGGGGTTCCCATCTTGGTTCACCTGGGCAGGTAGGGATAGGTGCTTCCCAGAGGCTCCAGCACTCTGCGGTGTAGGTAGCTCAGCAGGAGAAATTTCCTTATCAAGCTATGTCAGTCTCACTATTCACAAGCATCCCAGGTGTTGGGGAGGATTTTTGCCATCTCACCTCCTTATCCCTTGTTCCAGGGCTGTCAGAACCAAATGCACAACACAATCTCCCACTTGTGAATTCCAGTAAGGAGTTACCTCCTCCTCCCAGTCCTGGGCTGCAGCAAAGCTTACCACTTTGGGAGAGCCACAGGTGCTGCACTCACACTGGACATGAGCTGTACATGTACCTGGAGTTCTTGCTGACAACAGCTAGGTCACAAATAGATCAACTGGGTGTTAGAAAGCCCAACACATTTTGGTCTTGGGCTTCTTCATATATCACGCGGGAATTGGCTGCTAAGGTCAGCACACACCCACGTACAAGAAGAACCCATTCCACTTTTGCCGCAATTGTGCAGTAAAATCACCCTGACCCAGCCTCCCACCTATTTGCTGCAAAGCTGCTCCAGTGATGCATGAACTGGAAACAGCTCAGCCCCAGATTCCAGTCAGCTGTCTGGGCTGTAGCTCCCACATCAAGCGCTATGCTAGGACAGGTCTTTAATCATCCCTCACCATCAGGTGTGCAGCACGACCTGACCACCCTCAAAACTGCCAGGCAGCCCCAGCTGCTGCCTCCAGCTCACAGCTGTACCCCAGCAAAGGGAGCTGTCTGCCACCTCCTCCTAAAGGGTGGGCCCTCATTACCTTCAGTGTGCCCATGCCTCTCAAGCAAACAGAAGGTGGTACAAGCAACAGCAAGATCTCCCTCACAGCAGAAAATCTATGCCTGGCTATCTCCAGGTGCAACAGCAGGAACATGCCTAGGATACACATTCTGGCCACATTTGTAGCACGGCCACAGGGACATCTTCACTCTTTTCATGTGCTGGACCACTTAGGAGCAAGGTGAAAGCAGCTCGGTTTCTTCTTACCCTGCCTACCCATTGTTTGTGGCAGAAATCTAAATCCCACAGCAACCCCACCCAGCACCAACACCATCCAGGCTGTTTGGGAAATGCCAGAGAGAGAGATGTTGGTCAGAGTTGAACTCAGAGCATTGGTCTGCTCAACTAGAGCAAGGGGGAATTGGAAAACAGGAGCCAACAGTAAAGCAGATGATAAAACTTCATAAAAAGGAAAACTAAAATAATTCCCCATTCCTTCAAGTCCTGTGCTTCAAGGTCAAACAACATCTCTCTGACACACAGAGATCAATACAGGCTGATCATTACCGACATGTGCTCGACATCTCTTCTGCTCTGTGGGAACAGATACAGGAGCTTTTGAACGAGGGGTCAAAAATCCAAGCAGACTGATAAAAACATATGTTAGCACAGTGGAAATGCCTGCCCCTAGCTCACACATTTCCCGGGGGGATCACTAACCGATCCACACTGAGCCTGCTTTCCAAGGGGAACTGAGGACAGAGGCATGGGAGTCTGTGAGGTTTTGCCGTCAAAGACACATTTTCTACATCCAAATTCACCAGCCCACCATGATGACCCTGTGTCCCAGTGAGCCCTGCCCACTGCCCACAGCAGCAGTACTGATTTCTTCAGGACTAGCAGCCCAAAGCAGGAGCCACACCTCCAAATGAGGAAATTACTTCAAAGGAGAATGTTATTGCTGGTTTTTTAAAAAAACTTGGACATTTCTTGTTGCTTACTGTCTTCTAACAGAATTAATTCCCCAAGTTCAGTCCTCTGATGTTTGAGAACATTCTTTGAATTTCCAGCTTATCTTTATCCATGCATAGCTCACCCCTATTCACTCATGTTCCAAAAATGAGCTTTAACGTCAGCATTTATCCAGCCTGTGTTTAAAGTTATACCATTTGAGTTCTCTAATCACTTCACATTAGGTAGGCTTTTCATTTCTTTGATCATACCCATATTCCTTCTCTGGACCTGACCCAGTTTGCACACAGCCTTCAGAGAGAGACAGGAAATGCTCAGTCTTCCAAGCAAGGTCTCCCATGCCTTAATATGCTAAGATTTCCCCATCTCTGCTAGAGATGCTTTGTCCAGTGTGTCACACTGGATGACACTGGGTCATGTTAGCACATGATAGCCATACTTAGATGCTCACAGTTATCCTATATGCCACTCTGAGCCCCTGAGTTTTCCCCCCACTGTCACTCTTCCCCAGTGAGCTGAATTTTTTGCTCATTTTTTTAGGCACACAACCATGCAATTCTGAACTATCCAGTTCCCATTTGTAATGTTCCTTAAGGAATAATCCCAGCTCTTCCTACTGAATAACACTGAACAGCCTCTGGCAATGCTTCCTTAGCTTTGTGTCTTTAGGAAATATCACTATTGAAGTCTTACTTTCTGGTGCACAGAGCATTACTTCGTGTATTGAACAGCTTCCATTTTGAGGCTGATCTCCACTAACAATTTCCCTTCAGAGCAGCAGTTCCTCTTTCAGCATTCCTATTATCTTCCCCTAGTCTGTTTGCTGCCTCTTAGCTCTCAAAGGGTACTATGAATGGAAGAATTACACATGGATTAATGGGAGACAGGACGAGCATTTGAGAGACTCATCTCAGGTTATTAACAAAAATAAAAATATTAGCAAATGTCCTGGGAGAAACAGACTGAATAGGATACTTGTGTGTCCCGCTCCCCCTCTTTGCTAACCATCTGCAACCACTTCTAGAAAAAAACATACTGTGCAAGGTGGTTCCTCCATCCCAATCACCATCTGAATTCCAAACTTCCAGTACTGAGGTCAAATCCTTCCTAGTGCTGGCAACTGATGCTTCACTGCCCAGGAACAGAGGCCCTCACAAGCTCCATAAAAAGTCACAACTCCCAGATAGGGCTAGTGCTGGCACAGCTCCGCACAGGGCTGGGCTCAGTTCCACATACCTCCACACTACTGAGGCATCTGTGAGAAAACCAAACCCTGCCCTCAACCAGCTGTCTGTCTCCAGTCCCTTCCAGGCCAGAATTCCAGGATATTTGTACCCCAAAGGAGGCTGGGGTAACAGGGAGATGTGAATCTGTCGCTCTATTGGGAACAGCGAGAAGAACGACACAGACTCTCTTGTGTGTTGAACAGGAGAGTTCCTCCAAGGTTTATTACCTCAGATCTTCTTTTACAGACTGATAGGTGAAAGTACAGGAAAGTAAAACTTTTATTGGCTAATGAACTAACACATCACCATCATTGGTCAGTGGGGTACACCACCCCTTGACCTTCTCTTGCAAGAAAACAAGGAACAGACAAACAGCACCTGCAAGGCTGTTTTCTATCTCTGAGGATAGTTTCAATTCCTCCCCATGATTTCCCAGGCCACTTTCTCAGGCAAGACTGAGAAAGCTATGCAGCCTGCTATTCCACAGGCACTGTGCTCTCTGCCTTTGCTCATAGTTAGCATCCATACGAATCACTTGGAATTCTATGTGAAAGGAAGAAATGACCCTACAACCCAACTCTTAGCGCCCATCTTCTAATACTTAGTACTGCCCAAGAAAGAGCACAAAAAAAACCCAGATAAATGTTTCTAGGCAGAGAGAAATCAGAACACAAACAGCAGAGCAGCTCCTGACTCATGTCTGAAGGCTCAGCTTTGATCATCAGATCTGCAGGGTCATAAAGCTGCACAGAAAATCTTGAATTAAGGCAAAGCCTGGACATAACTGATCTAGACTGAGGTTTCAGGGTGTTTTAAGTAGGAGCTCAGCTCTGAGAGCAAAGTTGTTTCTTCAAGCACTCACTCAGGTATTGACGCTACACTGACTGGGAATATAAACTCTCACCAGTCAAATACTTGGCAAAAGAAGCCAAAAGGGAATTTTAAAAAAAAAAAAAAAAAAAGTCAGGGACATTTGGTGATATTATCATGACCTGGTGGCAAAAGAAGCCCAAAAGGGAATTAAAAAAAAAAAAAAAAAAAAGCAAGCCTTTTAATCTGGCAAACAATCACTGAGTAGCCATGGTAAAGTGGATATTAAGGTGTTACTAGCTTCAGTCCTATTAAAATTAGTTTTCAAAACAGGATCAATGCTGCCCCTAAAGCAAAAGCACCATTTACCTAAATAACTAGTTTCACAATAACTTAATAGCTCCCTGCTGCCATGAGGAAAGCCTTAAGATGCCACATAACATAATACACTGGGGATGGTGAACTTGGCACCCACAGCACTGCTGTATTCTGACCTCAAATAAAAATTATGTACTCCCAACTAAGCAGATGAAAAGCTGCAGGGCTGAGCTGAATCTGCAGCCCTGAAATAATGGTTCACTGTGTACACAGCACGCACTGCTCGAGGACAGTGACTGCTTATGGTTCCCATGATGTGCAGCAAAGTGACATTCTCTTCCCACTCCAGGGGCATGGCTGGGTTGACTCAAAGTGAGGATGACTGCACTGCACACGAAGCTCAGCTCACAGGAACTGCAATGGAAGGGATGAAGCAGGGAAAGGGCAAGCAGAGGAGAAGAAAAAACATCGCTGTTGGAAGCACAAGAGGCCACGTCCAAGAATGGAAGAAAATCCTCCTGCCCTCTTGCTCAAAGACTGAGTCATAAACATTTCAGTTTTCCAAGGCAACTGTAAGTATGAAAACTGTTCTGGATTTCCCTGCCCAGGGCAAGGAGGTTGGAACTAAATGATCTTTATAAGGCCCCTTCCAACCCAAACCATTCTACAATCCCATGATTCACACAGAAAACCCACATTAACATCACTCTGCATGTGCCAAAGTCCTCCCCTGCCATCCCTGTTCTAAGCAACAGCAAAAGTCAAACAGAGATATCTGTGAACTTGCCACAAAGAACAGAAAGTTCCCAACAGACCTGCCAGCTCTCAAACATTCCCACTCCACTTTGCAACGAAGTGCAGGCAGTACATAATCACTGGCTGATTTATTAGAAACATGTGATATCAGTTATGGTTGCTCATGCTGATTTTCCCTCTAAGTTTCTCCAGTCACCACCCAAACTGGACACAGAGTGCTGCTCTGCATTGTTACCTGCTCCAGCTGGCTATGTTTTAGTGGCAAATAGAGCAGTATCTTGGCAGTTGCAAAGCACTCTGTGATTAAAAGACACTTGAAGATTCACTCCATCCCCACCTATCAGCAGCAACAGAACAGCACAGTATTGGCAGGCACAGGGCTCCAGAGCTACACAAGGGACTTCCTGGGCTCCTGAGCACCCACATCCCAGCAGAAAAGCTGCAGAGGGGAGAGGGAACAGGACCACTGGAAACTTCTCACAACCGTGTCCACCACTTGTACATTACCCTGCTGGCTCTCAGATGGAGCAGGTGTCTCTTACTCTTCACCTGTGCTGTCTACAGTACTGTTAGGTGAAGGGATAAGGCCTATACACGAACAGAAAATTGACATAAGTTATAGCCATTACCATAACACCCCACACAGCACGAACTGCACATCCCCACCCTTAATCACTGTGCATGACCTGCTCATTCAGAAGGGATCTGTGGTAACTGCAGATCACAGGCAAAGCTTGAGCAATAGTGGCACTTTGCTTTGAAGCAGGAAAACAACATGTAGGGCTATGAATAGGCATGTCTTGCATGTGCAAGACTTGGAGTCATCCTTCCCCTCTGCCCACACTGGCACATGGACATATCCTAAATGGACAAAATGCTGAGAGTTTGAAGACAACACGGAAAAAAAGGACAGAAAGGAGTAAACTGCAAAGCAAGTGGGTCAGTTCTCAGGGGAAAACCAGGGGGTACATTAAAGCAGTTCCAAAATGTATAAAAGGCTGCTGCCAAGAGCAAGTGGACAAGCTGCTCTTCACATCCTCAACAAGAGGATCCCTGAGGGCCACACAGGAGAGTTGAGTTTAGACATCAGGTATAACAGATAAAACTAACCATTTGCTATTCCACAAAAAAAGCAGAGCAGTCAGGAGGTAAATTTGTTTTCTTAAAATTTTCCATGGTGTTGTATATATCAGAAGCTCTTTGCTTTACTTATTTAGAGGCATGCACTCCTGTTAATCTTCACAGGCCCTTACAGTTAAAAATTGGAAACAATATATTTTTCCAACTTTACTGCAAAACAAATGTTACAATCTTGGTCAACTCATAGCATCAGGAAATGTCAAAAGAAGGAAGGGATTGGATTGCTAAAATGAAGGATGCAGCAGGTAATGTCATGATCAGTGGGAGCTTCCAGAGATTAAATAAAGAAACCCACAGAATGGCATAGCCCAAGTCCACTGTGCCTGCTCAGGGAGACATGATCATTACATGGCTTTTGGAGGTCTTATTGTTGTGTGACTTCTGTTTGACTCAGAGAAACAGGAAGCCTCTAATGCAGGATTAAAAGCTGAGAGCAATTTATTCTGTGAGGAAGAATACCTGGAGAAATACAAACACACTCCTGGAAAGACACAGCAAATGCACAGGTACAGCTGAGAGTAGAAAAGCATCCTGTGCCAGCTGATCTGGCTGCTAATCCACCTGGCTGTTAAAAACATACTCCAGATGTATCTTTTCCCTAAGCAGAACATGCTTTCTGTGAGCTTTCAGCCAGTGAATTAACCCCCTTTCACAGTGAAGAAACCTTTTCCTCAAGAATTCAGTCTTGTTGGAGACAATCCTTGGTCAAAGCTGAGAACCCTTCTAAATTTCTCTCTGGTTATTATTACCATCTTCCCATCTACCAGGGCAAGCTGTCATGGATCATCAGTCAGCTGTATTCAAGGTCTTCATGTCAGGTCAGCCCATGATTAAGCAACCTTGTGGCTGTATGTGCTTATCGGTGTACATTTAATTAACACAAAGAGTCTTAACTCGCAGCTCCCAGCTGCTGTGCAAGTTGTGCAAGGTCTGCCTCCTCCAAAAGTCATGTTCAAACAACAGGCAGCCATCCCAAATGCATGGCATGCGTATCCCATGTGCACAGGCACACAGAGCCAGAAATGGGAAATTTGTTGGCTGTGGCAACAATTTTGCTCAGATTGGAGAAAAGACACCCCAGTGAAGAGATGCTATAGGGATAAAGGGGATCTGTGTGTGGGAGGAAATCCTGTCCTGTTCTTTAGAATAGAAAATAAAAGCTGGCAGAGGCAAAGCCCAGGCAGCAGTGGTGAGGCAGGCCACAAAGGCAAAGCAGGTCACAGGAGATGGCTGACAAATGTGCCAAGCTTGGATTGTGTTGGGCAGACTGAAATAGGGCTCAGCCTCCTGTGAGGAAGAGGAAAGAGCTGGGGCAGACCTCTCTACACGATCCCCATGGAGACATTTTGGCACTTCAGGAACTCCTGGAATCCCTGGTGTGTGGCTCTGGCACCACAGAGACTACCAGAGAATAGTCTAGAAGGCTGTTCTAGATAGAAGAACTATTAGAAAACTATCAAGAAACATCCAACAAAGAGGTGCTTGAGGACAACAAACAAGATGTCCCTACACACTCCAGACACATTCCATTCAGAGGAACAAGAGCATGCCAGGGTGGAAAAAGCCCTAAAAGAGCCCTCAGGAGCTCTGTAATGTATGATGATACACCAAGCCTTGGCTGAGGCCTAATAATAAGCAGCCACCGTGGTGACTCAGAGAGCTCTTTGGTGGCTGGACATGAGAGAGCAGCAGGAAGGAACAGAATAACTGAGGAGCAGGAAGCCCCTGATGAAGGACTGATTGCCCAGAGCACAACAGAAACATGCTTTTCATCCCCATGACGTACTTCCATGTCCGGACAATTCTGAAGTCTGTGCTTTCAATGCACGCTTAAGAAAGCACTCCATCCTGTGCACACACCCAGCCTGTGGCTCTCGACACACAGCCTGGAAAAAAGAAGACCAGCCAAAAGGCAAGAGGGCAAGAAGGGTGGAGCACTGGAGATACAATAGTCCAAGCCAGAAGCCAAGCATCTGCTCTGCTCCCTCACTTGCTCTCAATGCAAAAGACAGGGAAAACGCTTGGTCATGATGTTCAAACAGGACCTGCTCCCCATCCCTGGGAACATCTGCCAGAATTAGTAATCCCATATCAGAGAAGGTGAAGAATAAAAGCACTTGCAACCTCTTTAGCAATTTTCACATACTTGCTGCTTTCACAGCAACCTTCTCTTTCAGCTTAAAATAAATACAGCCTTCTGAAATTTCTGAAAGACTACAGAACCACAGAATGATTCAGGCTGGAAAAGATCTCCGAGATCATCAAGGCCAGCTGTAACTGTCCAGCCCTTTCTCTACAAAGCCAGAAACTGGAACTGATGTATCTGGGGATGCAAACATGGGGGGCAAGGAGCTATAAAGGGGGATTAGTGCTGTCATCCTGAATTCCAGCATCTGAAAGAGATGCATCTCTGCCTGTGATACCACTGCTGTCAACTCACAGCAAACAGGCGAGCCTGACTTTTGCTCCTGTGTTTGCATCCAGAGGACATCTCACCTCTTTCTCTTCTCCTGTGTTTGAGGATTTGCATATTAAGCCGTGCAATTAAGCAATGGGTGCTCTACTCCCACAGGGGCTTCTGCATCTCATATGAAACCAGGCCAGAGTGGAGCCACATCATCCACCTGCAAGATTCATTAGCTCTCTCTTCAGACAGGGCATCTTTGAGCATGAACCCCTCAAAAAGCCTTTATGTGAGCTCTGGGCTTCACACACTGAGCACAAGGCCTAAGTGAGGTTTGCTGCCTTCCAGTGAGGTCTCTTGCTTTCCAGCACACAGCATGATGCTGCTGCAGCATGACAGTAGCTGAATTGCATAACCAGCATAGAACCCGACCAACAACAAGCAAAACCCAGCCTGAGGGGAGCGAACCACAGCTCCAGCGTCACAGTGGGATGCTGCATCCTGCACTGGCTGCACAGCTCAAGGGGTGTGGCTCCCCAGATATCTCTGCTGTGTGGTCCAGCTCTCAGTTACACACACCAACTGCACCATGAAAAGGGCAGAATTTTGGGATAACGTTTGTGTTTACATGGATGCCAAGAATGTCCAGAGCTACAGCCATAATTCAACACATTGATTTAATATCCTTTCCAGAGTTAAAGTAATCTCCAGCTACCAGTCTTCAGGATAAGCCTAACTCAGTACCAGAATGCCTCCATATTCCATTCTACAGCCCTAGACTTTCTAATGAGGCAGTAAGGTCTGGCCACCAGCGGGGACCTGACAGCAGGCTAAATTAAAGATAGATTAAATTTCCTGTACCTTTCATTAGACCCAGCAATAATACTCAAAATGCACAGGGAAAGCCCAGTAGCAAATAACTTAATTAGAAGTGAAAGTCTCACACCTTCTTGGTGACCAGCACATCTGCTGAAGCTGAGGGTCACAGTCCTCTGTAGTCATGAGGACAGCAAAAGGAGGAAAATATGGGAAGCTGTTCTGGACTCCCTCCTGCTGCCCCCCACCAAGGGTCCAACACTGCTCTCTATGGAAGATTCCCAATACTTTGGCTGAAATGACGCCAGCCCTTGGGCAGGGCTTGGTGTTATTTTTAACACTTGCTCACATAACTCTTTGGATGAATCCTGGGAAGAGCTTGTCACCAAAATAGTATACTGTGGGCACTATTTATACACCCACTGGCAGCACCGCAGGATATGCTGAGGAAAGCTTGAGCACCCCTTTATCCTCTTCACAGGGATATAGCAGGGCCCTAGAACGTGGTTTGCTCTTTGGGGTAGGCCTCAGAAGCGAGCCATCACCTGCAGGAGGCCTGGTATCCCTGTCTGTCCTGCTGAGGAGACAGACTCTGATCCATATAGGAGGGAAGCCCAGGTACATTAGGCTCAGGGAAGATGGATGGCTGAGCGCACATCCCAGCTGCTGTGGACTAAAAAGGGAACAGTCGTGCCTAAACACAGAAAATGCTGACGCCTTCCTATTTTATCTCTCCTTGGCTGCTGCAGGGAAATCCAGCAGGGATTGGGTTTCTTGGTCATCACCTATTTTCCCGATGTGGCAGCAGCAAAGGTGTGCAGTGGTGGGGGCAGGTGAAGCACTAATGTCAGCAAGGTTCACTGCTGGAAAGGAGGCACCAGACTAACAAGACTGACTGTCCTTTATCCCTAGGGACAGCAGCAGCCTCAGGCCTTTCCATATCAAAACAGTGTGCTTTAAAGCACTAAAAGAAAAAAAAAATAGAAATCAAAAGCAAATCACCCTTTTGAGACTATGCAAGGAAAAGAAGCTCTTTCCTTGTCTGATTTTCTGGGTTAAAAATAACTTCTTTAAAACCATTTCCAAGCCTATTGAACTTCCTTGATTTTCATCTTCAGTGAGTTTCACCTCCCTCCCTCTTTCTCCCAAGACACATCAGGCTGCTCTCGACTCTCACACCTCCTGGAGAAGCAGGTGACATGACCTGAAGAACATGCACAGGATGCTGCATGAGAACAGTCAAGACAGAGAAGAGAAGACTCCGTCTTGAAGCAGAAAAGGACACAAAGTTTGATTTTTCCAGTATGTGTGTACAACTGAAATGCATACACACATCTTCTTTCCCTGCAAGAGAGGCTACAGCCTGAGCAGCATACTGGCTGCCTGTCAGAGCTACAGAACAATGCAAAATAAACCCACTAATTGACACACGCTGTAAAAGCAGGGGCAGGACTGGTCACATTACTTTTAGCAGAACAAACAGGAGGGATCAGCTCCTACCTTGCCAGATACAACCACCCCAGGACGTGGGCTTAGCTCACCGCAGCTGGAAGCCGAGTGCAGCAGCGCTGGAATGAGAGCCACAGGACGAACACAGCATGCAGAGCCAGCGATAATCCAAAGCAAAACCAGCTTGTCCCCGTGCCGGCTCAGGGATCAGAGCCGGGATGCGGGGAGTCTCCGCCGGCTGCTCCCCTGTTGATGCAGGATGGCGGGCAACAGGCAAGATGACACGGCACTTCTTCCAGACCGGAGCTGGCTGAGGAATTCCTCCTGCTGCCAGCCACCTGCCCCCCGTCAGGCACAGCGGTGCCAGGGTCTCACTCGGGGAGCGTGTGGGCAGGAGAGAGGAGCGAGGGCCAGATTGCTAATGAAAGCCCCAGTGTAAATACAGATGCGCACAGGAGAGGGCTATGGCAGAAATGCAGCTCGAGTTACAGAGAGCCATTTACAGCAGGCTCAGAAAGCGGGGACAGCGTGGCAGGGCTGTGCGGGATGGGACCGCTGCCTGCGGCTCGGACAGAGGCCGGGAGGGCGGCGGCTGCCAGGGGAAGCCATGGGGTGAAGTGACCACTAGCGAGGGGAGACCCCGCCAGTTCCACATTCTCCATCAGATCCTCAGCTCCACATGCAGTACGTGCTAGCAGTAATGCAAACCGACCCAACTTCCCATCCTGCACCCCAGCTGGGACATCCCCAGCCCCACACTTTCTCTAGTGCAGAGTGCCACAGCAGCCCACCACGCCAGGGAGAAAGGGGAGCATTCACCTGCTCAGACCCACTCCTACTGTCCTGGCCCTCTCCCCAGGCTCCAGGTCTCCACAGCTTTTAGACTTATCCCCTTTTCCCAGTTCAACGCCTTTGGTATCTCCTGCCAGGACTTTTTTCTTTCTCTGCCATCTCAGGGTAATTTACAAGCTGTACTGCAGCTGGATTTACAGCAAATACAGAACACGGGGGATAGGGACTAGGTTGGCATCACAGACTATTCTGAATTGGAAGGGACACACAAGGACCATCAGGTCCAACCCTTAAGTGAATGTCCCATTCAGGGATCAAATCCACAACCTTGGTATTATTAGTATCATGCTCTAACCAACTGAGCTCATCTCATGGTTAAGAAGCAAGGCATCAAAGGGTTTAGGGGTTTTTCCTCCACTGCATTCAACTAGAACCAACAGCAGAAGAGAGGTTTGCAGGTTTCAACCACTGCCCATTAAACAAGCCTTGGGACATCTCAGGGAGAGGCTGGGAAGGAGCTCTTTCAGGACATTTCACAGCACAGCAGGCAGGCAGGCATATAGCTCATACCAGTGACCTCTATGTGAAACTGGCAGTGGAAGTACAAGGAGTTCCTGTAGCTCTCAAGAAACCATGGTCTGTAAGGATGTGGGGGACCTCCAGCTCAGCAGGGTAAAACTTCAAGAAGACCAATTCCCTGCTCAATGCCTCAGTTTCCCCCCCTGAAAAACAAGGACAGTAACACTTACCAAGCTGCTGTGGATGTTGAAAACTTTGTCATGGAATGCTGGCAGCCTGTAAACAGGAATGGGCATTCTGTGGGACTCTCTTCCCACCCATACAGCAGAGATCCCTTGTGGCTTCCCTCGACAAACAAGCTACAGCTTGCAGCTTCCTTCACCCTCACCACAGCAGGTACCCTGCAAAGACAGGGATCCCCATTACCCCCAAAAGCAGGAGCATCAATCCCTCTACCAGCTGTGCCCAGGCCATTTGCCAGGCAGGAATGCTGTGCACCAGCCCAGCCTCAGCCGAACTGTCAAAGCAGCGGAAGGGCTGAGGCTGTGCTGCTCTGGAATTCCAGAAACGCACAAACACCCTGTCAGCCTGCACCAGGAATGACTCCTCCCTGCCCGGGACCAGGCTGAATCACTGGAAATACCAAAACAACGATGAGGTCACGTTCCCCGAGCAAAGAACTGGAGCCAGATATAGCTGCATGGAGAAGTGGCTAAAAAGGGACTCGGTGCAGGGGCTGGGGGCTCTGGCAGACAGGCACCATGGGCATTTGTCTCGTTTAAAAACAGCTTGAGGCTGCCAGGAGACTTTTTTCTTCTCTGTAGGGAGCAGAGAATTGGCTTTAAAACACTTTATCCACCCCACTGAAAGAGGCACAAGCATTCTAATGTTTATGAGTTCAAGGAACAAGGCAAAAGTAAAATTATGACTGGATTCTGAGTCCAGCGTTCCCAAAATCTCACTGTGATACGATGATCAGGCTTAACCAGTAAAGAATTCCCTCACAGCAAACTGAATGGCAGACAAAAAATAATATGCCCATTTACTGCTCTTTTGCTTTTGCTACAGCCTCAGCCAGCTCCCACAAAAAATACCCAACCCCCCCCCAAAAAAAAACAAATAAAAAGAAATTTTAAAAAACCTGCAAAAAACCCCAAAAAACAAAACCACAAAACAAAACACAAAACCACAAAACCAAAACCAAATGAACAGAAAATCACAACAAACCAAAATGCCAGAACCATTGATCTGGTAAATTTTCAATAGGATGAGCAGCAAGAAACTGTGGCTTCTGTTAATGCTTCTAAAATGAGTACTTCGTTATCAGCAAATAGACTTTTCAAACCTTTGTAGTTCCAAACTTTCACAGTTCTCTATGGAGGGAGACTGGAGACATTTTGCTATTTAGACTGTGAAGGAAATTGCAACACAAGACTTGGAAAGGATAAAGGAATTCACAATAGAATTTGCAATAGAATGTTCTTTCCCCTTTCCGTAGGACAAGACATTTGGATGGATAACAACACCACCCACAGTTACATGAATAAGAGGCTCTAAGGATCCAGACTTTGTTCCATCTCAATCATAAGCTAAGAGGGAGAAAAGACTGGACAGCTAATGCCAAGTATGTCACCTGCCTGGCAGGGCAGTGCCCACTGGGCTGGCACACCCTTGCAACAACCACAACAGTGCCTGGTACACTGAGCCAGCCCATGGGCCATGCCTGCATCAGTCCCCTTCTTCTGAAAGTCTAAGTATGGCCTGAGAGATCATAAGGAGGAATCCAAACAGTCCTTAGAGAAGGAAATCAACCTTTGCAGGTGTTGTTTGTCTCCTTGTTGTTTTCTTGCAAGAAACAGTCAAGGGGTGTTGTTCCTAACTGTCCATGATGGTGATGTGTTGGTTTGACGGCAAATGAGAGTTTTATCTTTTTGGACCTGCTCAGAATTGTCTATAGAAGAAGATCTGAAAGAATAAAACTTGCTCTCTTTTGCAACTAAGGCTAGAGAGTCTGTGTTGTCACTTTGCTGTTCCTAATACAGCGTGACAAAAGTCCATCCAGATTTGCCAATAAAAGTGGTAAGAAAATCTGTGGTGAGTCGTGCATGACTCCTGCAGGAGAGCTGTGAGAGCAGAAGTGCTTGAAACCAAATAGGTTCATTTTTACCCCACTGTTTCCACACACTCTGGTAACCAGAATCACCTCAGTGGGTTCACCATGAATTCTTCTGGTTTAGTGCCCTATCTCTGGTAACATGGCACTGGCACATAAAAATTACAGACTGATTTCACTGAGTGCAATCAGAGTGATCTCCCCTAAGGACACATTCTTCCAGCCTGCAACAATCAGGAACTCCTAGAGCTGGAGGTCACACACTGACCATCACGTTTCACAGACACATCTCTGCCATTTAGGTGTCTGGTTCCTTTTGGAATCTGTGTGTATTTTCAGTCTTCATGCCATCTCGTAGCAACATGTTCTACAAGTTCTACAAATCAACTGCGTTGAAAAAGCACTTCCTCGGCCTCCTGTCTAATAAATTATTTTACTGGATGTGCTTCCTCTGCACTGTGAGAAATAGCAAAGTTTATTAAGGTCAGTCTTTACTCAACTTCTCCCTGCTGAACACTATATTACAGACGTTTGCTCTTTCCCAGTATCATCTACTTTTGCTTCTTTAATCTCTCTTCCTTACAGAAGCTATCCCAGTCCCTTAATCATCCCAATTCCACTTTTCTATATAATTTCCAGGTCTATGTTACTCTTTCTGAGAGAGGGTGACCAGCTGGTATGTGATACGCAAGATGCAGGCACAGCTTGTATATATATTCAAGAATATATACCAGCAAATTTTGTTTCCAGTGGTTTTTGGCTACAGCTGAACATTTAGCTAATGTGCTCAGATAACAATCCTCAGTGACCCCAAACAGCTTTGTGGGCAGTGAGAAGCTGTCTACAGATCACCATTACATGTGGCATTTATCAGCATGATCTCCCATTTGCTGTTCTGTCATGCTAATTGTTCTGCAAGATGCTCCTGTAATTCCTCAAGAAGTTTTCAAACCAACCGCCCTGACTAAGAATCACTAGAAAATTATAGTCTTCTTTATGTCTTCCAAACCAGAGCTAGGTGTGCTGTGCAGGGACCCTGCAGGACCAGGCACTGCAGGTACCAGAGCTTTGATGCCCTGCGCAGCATTTGACAAAGAGTGCTCCAAGCACAGTGACCAGGAATGCTAGATAATTACCTCAATCAAGCTTCATGTTCCAGAATCAGAAGAACAGAGACCTAGAGCCAGCAAACCTCAGAAAATACCCTGCTATGAGTCCAGGCCTTTGGTGAAGAACTGGGAATTAAGTATTCAGTGGAAGATAGATTACATAAGGCAAAAAATAACTGGGGGTAGCCAGCCTCCCTTTACATCTGGGAGGAACACTCCAAGCAGAAAAACTCCTCACAACCAAGTTTAACCTGAAGCACTCCAAGTTGGGCTGGCAAACCAGCAGGTTCTGATGCCTGGCTGAGCTGCAGCACAGGTTACCACAGGAAGGAGCATCAGGCAGCTACAACTACATACAGTATCTTCATTTCATATATTCCCAGAGCTCAAAGCCCAGGGATGGAGTAGAAGAGGGTGAAGGAGAACTTCATCTATCCCTCATCTGTTTTGTACAAAATACTGCTCACAATTCCAGAAGGGAGACAGAAATGAGGTTTTAATAAACCATAAGCCTTATGCAATATCATGGTTTGGGACATTACATTCTTGAGCTCACATTAAAAAAAGAAATACAGATTATTCCTGCACAAAGTCCATCAAACACTTCCCTGTCAACAGATGCATTGATCCATCCAGAAGGCAACACAACCAAGCCACTGAGGAAAAGAAAATGCAGAATATCAGGCATCCTGTGCAGGAAAATGTGTCAGACAGCATCTGCTGCCACAGCAAAAACTGAACCAGAATCAGAACTGCAGAGAGACTACTGCACAGCCATAAACCAGGCTTGCACCTTCTGAAAATTCTATGAACCCTTATCCACAGCCTGAAGGTTTCTGAGGGACGACTGCCAGGAGGTAAGGAAGCCTCTGAAGCAGCTGCTGTAGGTGTTGCTGTCTAAGACCAAAGGATGCAAACCCACTGCTGCCAGCAAAAGGTCACCAGACTGGAACCTTGCCCAGCAGCTTCTACAAAGCACACTAACTAGGAGACTTTCAGACTGCAATTTTTCAACATGAGAGTACAAATTAGTTTTCTAAATACAGACCTGCACTCTACATGGAATGAATGGCCTGGATGCCCACAGGGCTGATGGAGGTTAGCACTTGATGACACAAAAGCCTTCAGTTTAAAATCCAGGGCAGCTACTGACTTCCTGAGTCACCTTGGTGTTCATTCTTCAGCCCGTGGTGAGCAAGGAGATATTGATGTTCCCTGCCTCTCAGAGAAGCCAGAATGCAATAAAACTTAAAAAGATCTCAGGATCCCTGCCATAAATCCCAAAGGTAAGGGAGGTAAGCAGGATTTCTCATTATGTACAAAAGACAGGCTTCTTTTATGAAGTGCCTGATTTGGATGTGGAGGTAGGATGCAGGCAGTAACAAAAACATTGGCCTTCCCTGGAGACACACTGCTCAGATCAGCTGGTGCTGTGTTTGTGGGTGACATGTGGGGCTGGTGATGGCACCTGCAGGCCTGGCCCAGTCTCACACTCGGGTTTGAGAATAGTGGCTCTCGCTGGGCACACAAGGAATTCAGCAGCACAACCCTCACCAGGGCACACAGCTCCCCCAAAGCCAGGCATGATGCTCATAGAGAACCTATGAAAAGTGAGCGGTTGGGTCATATGTTTTCCTAATTCAGAGGAAGCCTGGCCTAGCTCCGATATCCCACAACATCTCTTGGTGATGAGAGTGGGGGTTGGAAAAGTCAAGATCCATTTATAGCTGAAAAGTCTGGCAGAGGGCTCAGCTCTTGTTGTGTGGAAAAGCAGGAGCTGACAGCTCAGTACAGTCAGCTCCACCCAGCTGGAGGGGTGGGGGAAGAGACAGGGGTATGGAAACCTCTTCCCTTCAAGCTGGGGAGTGATGGGAGAGAGGTGGCTTCCCTACAGTGCCAGGAAGAGAAAAAAAAACACTCTTCTAAATAAGAAGCAGGGCAGGAGAAGATTAGCTTTGGAAAAACTGAAGAGTAGCTGTGCTGCAGATATGGCCAAAAGCACTCAGAGGTCAAGCCCAGGCTGCAGGGCTCTGCACCCTTCTTCTGAGCCCTTCATCTCATCCAGCCCTGCAGCAACACAGCAACACAGGGACAGGGACAGGGACAGGGACAGGGACAGGGACAGGGACAGGGACAGGGACAGGGACAGGGACAGGGACAGGGCTGGCTGGGAGCTGTGGCTGGGAACTCGGCCCCAATGCTTATTGCTGGGAGAAATGTCAGCTCCCTCACTCCAGAATATTTACATCAGCCAACACATCAGCAGATGTAGCAAAATGTCCTTGCCAGCCCTCATGGAAAAAGCTTGGCCCTGAGGACAAGGCACCAGTTTAAAGCATCTCAGCGTGCGCAGACTTATTCTGTGATGACTTCAGCTCCTCCCCATGTTGTCAAGCATGAGAGGAGAGGTATTTATGTAGCTAACCTAATTTAGCTAATAATTGTGCATACTCATAATAAAATTAGGAAAAATAACCACTAAAACTGTGTTAAAGAACACAAGAAGATGATGAGACTGTACGAAATGCAAACACAGTCTAGGCGAGGCAGTGAAATACCAAAGCTATTGTATAGGCACTTATAAAAGAAGCATCATGCAAAAAAAATTCTGGTCACCCACATTTAAAAATTATAAACTCAAATGAACAGGTGCAGAAAGGGCCTGAGGGAAACAGAAAACCTATCAAACAAGAAGAAACTTAAGAGCCTGGCTTGTTTAGCCTAGCCAAATGTAGGCAGAGAGCGGATAGGATTTCTGTCTAAATATATCACAGGAGACAAACAAAACTGCTGAAGCAGAAGTACAAAGCTGATATGACAAGAGAATAAATGCAGAGAACACATTCAGGCTGAAAATTAGAGTGAGAAAAATCAACCCTTAGGACAGGAAGCTTTCCAACTGGAATACCTGGATTTACGATTAATTTTATCAGAGGTCTTATGGGGTTAGAGGATACAGTGCTTGTGCCCATGGATACCCAAGAGGGCCTTTATGCTGCTGTTTTGGTTCCAGCTGATAATTAGCATGGGTGATTACTGAGATGTATCCATTCATACAGCAGACTTGGCTGAGTATCCAACTGGAGAGCACAGGGCAAGCATGTAGTGCTCCTCTGGCCTCCCACTCCCAAAGAGATGCCCATGAGTAAGGACTTGCAGTCTACAGGTCAGTGGCAGAGAGTTGTGTGGATGCACTTGGGCAGAGTGAGAGCTTCCAGGCAGCCTGGAAGGAATGCAGGTGTTGCAGTTAGCAATGGAAAACACCCTTGAGGTGCCTCTGCCCAAATGCACCTGCTGTGCCACAGTATTATGGACAGAGATTGCTCACTGTCACCCTGTAGATTCAGGGGAGAGACAAGATGATCTAAGCTGTCCCCTGTTGCAGTGTAAGACAAGGAGACATGTCATCACTGGTTATCAAAGAATCACAGAATGGGTTGTGTTGGAAGAGATCTTGCGTTGGGCCACCTTGTTCCATGCCTCTGCCATGGAACCCCTGCACCAGACCAGGCTGCTCCAAGCCCCATCCAACCTGGCCTTGAGCACTCCCAGGGATGGGGCATCCACAGCTGGGCCTCCTGCTCCAGTGCCTCATCACACAGCATTATCATTCTTGGCCCCCAAACTGCAGCAAGTATAGGCACAAGAGCAAAACAATATTGAAACTGTTAATATTTATATTATAGAATAATGAAGAGAAAAAAAAGGGAAGGGGTTAAAACAAAATCCAAGATCTATTTCAGGGATTAATTTTTGACATCTCCATGAAACACGAGAGCTTCATAAAAGACTAAATTATAATTTTCAGACACCGCACAGACGATGACACACGGTGTGACCTCCCCCGGGGAGCCAAGCAGAGCACCGCGCACACGAGAAGCAGCGACCCCGCTCCTCCCCGCACCATTCCCGCACCATTCCCGCATCATTCCCGCATCATTCCCGCACAATCCCCTCACAATCCCCTCACAATCCCCGCACTCTCCCGCCCGCCCTGCCACCGTCCCTTACCGATCTCCCGCATCGCTCCGCTGTTTACAGCCGCTCCTCGGGGCGGGCTCTCGACGCTGCCCGCCCCCACCGGGTCCTCCGCCTAAGGATGTCTGACGTTTCCTCTAAGTTTCCTCTTAAAACATCCTAGCCAGGATGGAAAATTTTGGGAATTTGTGTGCTTCCCGCGGCAGGATACCGGATGAAAAGGGTTGCCATCTATGATCCGCTGTCCCACAGACCATCTCCCCGTGCACTTCTGGTTATAAACTTGTTACAGCAATTAACAGAGTGCCAAGGAATCTATCATCCCGATATTCTCTTTTTATTTGAAAAACAAAAACAAAAACAAAACAATTATTTTACAAAATCAGGAGTGATGTAGGACAGACATCACTGCCAGCTGACGTATTTCAAATGCTGTGTCAAACCACTGAAAGAATTGTGTCTGGTGCAAGCTCACCAACAGCTTTATTATCCCCTACATGTCGTAGCCAACATTTTCAAATCCCCTTTTAGCCAGAAGGTGAGTACTCTACACGTAAACCGTTTGAGAGGAGAGGCACAGTGTCAGATTTTCCTTGCTCTGTCAGCACCTCTGCTGCTCTGCAATATATTCTGCTGCATCAGATGCCAGGAAGAAGCTTTGATAGGACTTTCAGTCCATAGACCAGTCTGGGTAGCATGGGGATGTCTGCTTATCTGCACAAATTCTCCTTTTTCCTCTAACCCCGGGGAGGCTGACTGTGAAAAACATAATCCTGATCAGAAAGCCATGATTGTCTCTGCAAAGTGAATGGTAAATCAGGGGGAGGTGACAAGCACTATCACAGTGGTTTCCTCAGCCAGAGTGCAGGCTCTGACTTAGGTGTCTCCTTGCAGGGGAGATCAGCAGATAATTTACTCCTTCCCTAGCAAGCAGGTCCCAGACACTGAAATCTGGATCCAGTCCCAGCTATGGTTTTGCACTGGCCATGCTGAAATTTAATACCACAGTTAGTGACAAGTCTCCCCAAGCAGCAGGTGCAACAAACTAGTTTGGGGTCTTCTTTTCCTTTCCTGCACCGAGTTAAACACAAGGAGATGAAACCTTCTATTAGAGCTTAATCTCATGCAGTTATTGCTGAAACTGGGACCACAGGCAGCAGGGTGTTCCATGAAATGGGGACATGGCTGGACTCTTGCCATCATGCACTGCCTCCACTGACAGCTCAGAGGCTCACAGCAAAATCTCATAAATATCAAATGGTTACTGCACAAAAAAATCCAATTCAAATGAAGGAAGGAGTCTAAATTTTTATAAAGGAGCTGAAAAAAACCCCAACCTCAGTAAAAAAGAGAAACAAATGAAAAAACCCCAAACCTAACAACAGCCAGGGCTTCGTCCTGCGCACAAAGGAAAAAAAAAAAAAAAAGCTTCATTTAGACGGCTCAGCAGTCCTGGCAGAACAAACTCTCATGCTGCCACGCTGGCCTTCCACCCAGTAACCCTGCTGATTATGGAGTTGGTGTAACGAAACAGTGAGCAAATCCCAGTCCCTCAAATCACCATGTATTTAGCTGCATCTGTGCATTTTAGGTCCCTCTGCTGGCAGTCAGACTGTAGGATTTTCGGCTCTCTACCACCCCTGTTTGACAGATAACCTATTCCCAAGTAAAATTTAAGCCAGCACAGAGAAACACTGCAGCAATGAAACACTGCAGAGGCTCCTGAGGCCCCATTTAGCTCCTCTGAGTTGTGACCACTCTGCTCATTGGGGAGGGTGAGGGAGCCACCAGGTCATGCTTCATCCCTTACACTGAGCCCCAGCACCAGGGGAGTAAAGGCTATTTCAGCTGCTGACCATGAAATAGCTTTTCTGGTTTCAATAATTCTGGTGTGATCACCATCAAGCCAGATGTGCACACACCTCATTCTGTTAAGGGAGAGCAGATGTGTCATGCTGGCAGCTCAGGTGAGCCCTAAACCTGGCACGGGCTTCTCAGGGGCCAGATTTCATGGTTTGATCCATAAGAAAGCCTGAGCGCCTTCTGCTCTTTTATTTTATGTCTAAATAAGATGTCTAGTGCCCAGTTACAAAACTTGAGAGGGTTCTGAGGACAATAATCCTTTATAAGAGCAGATTTGCAACCCTGATAAATCAGGGAAGGCTGATGAGTGTCAGCTCTTGGTCTTTGACCAACTAAGAGTTTCTCCAAGCTTGCAGCACTTCCTGATGGCAGATGTGGGAGGAGGGTGGTGTTTGGGTACTGGCCATCTCTTGAGAAAGTGGATTACAGTCAAAAGGCTACAAAATTACACATTACATAGACTGTGGATTTGTGGGTTGCGTGGCTGGACCTAAGGCACACCTGGGGCCAGTACTGTCACCCCAGTAACACAGCCCAGAGTGTATTCATGAAGAAAAATGAAGGCACATGACTGAGAAAGACATTGCCAACTCAACCTTTTCCTCAGACTGGAATTCTCTTTGCTCTGAGGTATATAGTTAGAGGGAGAAAAAAAAAATAGCATTATGAACAATCTCAGGGAGCAGAGATGCCTCCCACAGCACATTCTCTCTTGTGCCAGGGAGGCCCTCTGGGACACCACACAAATCCACGCTCCAACTCACCCTGCCCACCTTCCCCAGCAGCAGCACATGTCTTTGGAAAAGAAACTGGAATCAGAGAGTGCACGTGGGTGAAAGGAAAGCCCCAAGTCCGTGATTTGGCAGCCCAGAGGGCAGAGGTCTGAGCAGCCACTGGCTGTGCCTTGCAGGCATCATAGTCTCCTCTCCTGGCAGCCCTTTACTTTGGTTTAGTTTGCTAATTTTTAAGGGGGAGGGAGGGGGTGTCTTCTTCTTTTTTCTTCTCTCCTTCTTTTTTCTTTTGTTTTTCATTTTTTTTGTTACAGTCCTTTGTGTTTATATTTGTCACTATTTGGTGAAAATGTTCCCGTTGTGGCAAAAGGTGATTTTGGCCTCATGTTTCTCCCAGACATGATGAGTGCTCCGAAGCCGTGCTGGTGAGAGAAGGCGTAGCCAGAGCGGCGGGTGCTGGTCCGGCGCAGGCGTCGCTTGGGTGAGGGTGGAGGGGGCCGCTTTTTGGCTTCTTTGATCTTCATCAGGACCTGGAAATCAGAAAATAAGGTGGAAAAGGTGGAAAGTGCATCATTATGCACCAGCAGAATAGAACAGGAGCAGAGAAAGGGAAACAAAAGCAGGGATCCAAATACAAAAATGAGGAGAGGGCNTATTCTATTCTATTCTATTCTATTCTATTCTATTCTATTCTATTCTATTCTATTCTATTCTATTCTATTCTATTCTATTCTATTCTATTCTATGTTAATGGGAGCATCATCTGTAAGTCATGGGAGGGAATGATTTCTATGTATTTCCAGCAGCTCTGCAATGCCATGGTTGGGTTATGTCTGTAGGACTTTCAGTCAAATCATCCAAAATGTGAAAGTCATCTCAACAAGTAAAAATTCCAGAAAATAAATAAACTTTAAAGAATTGGCATATTTAATACAGAAAACAGACTACTAAAGAGAGTTTCTGATACCTAAAAGCTTTTTATGATTATAATGATGATTGTTATAGAATTGTAGATTCTAGATTGAGTGCCTTGGGCTGGAAGGGACCTTGATGATGATCTCAACCCTGCTGCTACTAGATCAGGTAGATCAACACCCCATGCAACCTGGCCTTGAACACTTACAGGGATAATAGAGAGATTCCTGTATTCCTTGGCAATGGGAAATAAATATTGCACTTTATTTGCAGGTATAGGCTTTCTGTTCTCAGATGGCCACTGAGTTAATCTGCTGTCAAGGGCCTTTTCAGAATGGGGCTGTCTAATGTAGGAGGCTGCTCTGGAGAGCCTGTGGCTCAACAGAATGCCCAGCTGCCAGACTCCTGTGCTTCTTGCAATGACCCTGGCAGGTGCTCGGCATCTCTAAACATCAAGCCTGTTTACTGCCAGCTGGGGTACTCCACAGAGCTGGAAACCCACTCCTCTCCTGTGACCATTCACTTCCAAGAAGAGGCAGAAAAGTAATTTTGTGCTAGAGAGAGAGGGACACTCAACCTCAGCAGTGTGACTGACATTCTGGGTGGCAGCTGTGTTGGACTTCAGCTCAGCTGGGGGAAACTCAGCCCATTTTTACACCCCCAAACTGCCTTGAACTGTGTTGCAAGGACCTCCCTACCCAGCAGTCTTCTCTAGCACCCACCTACCCTCTCTGCAAGGGCTGAGAATTCCCCTGGCATGTTCTCCTATGGTCACACAGAACCTGTGGAGCCCCACAGACATCCCAAGGATGAGCAGGGAGGGCATTATCTGCGGTGCTTTCCCCGGGGGCTGTGCTGTGACACCGATTGGCCTCAGCTGGGTGCAGGGAGAGGAAGGAAGCACGAGGTGGCAGTAACATTCAGCAAATGTTCCTGCTTGGAAGCGAGCTCGGGGAGCTCTGTGTGTGCAGATGATCTTGAGGGCTCCCTTGGCTGCAGTGAGCAGTGCACTCCCTGCCCACTTCATCACTGCCCAGGTACCCGCAACTTCATATTCCCGAGACTGGGAGGGACGCTGGTTCCAGAGGGGGCATATTGCCATTGTCTACAAAAAGTAAATTCTGAAATAGATGAAAAAAATCCCCAGGAGACATATATTCCTTGGTGGAGGATGAAAGCCTGAGGTCTGCCAGGCTAAAAATTCCACAGTCTCAGGGCAGGAGGAACAGCCACTCCTTTGCCACTGAGCCACAGCACTTAAACCCTGCACCTAAAAATAGCGCAGCTTTCCTGCCTCAGAGCAGTCTAATCCACAGTTAAATAATCTCAGCCTTGGTCCCAGCTGCAGATGGTTTGAATCGTGCCAAACCCCGAATTCAATCCTCCTTCTCTGGGGAGTAAGGGACAGATGGATGTCAGCACTTGCACCCACACAGACACACACTCCAGGTGATGCCAAGCCCATGCAATGTGGCTCCACGGTCAGCCGAGGCCATGGTAAGCAGGATTTTTGGTTTAGTAAGGAATCTCCTTACTTTGTCACTGGGAGTTGGCTTTAACTGAGCCTTCAGGAATCGAAAGCCAACCACGGGCAGCACGCAGAGGGTGATGCTGAGGAAGATGGCCAGCCACACGTTTGGTTGGCTGAGGGTGTTCCGAGCCGTACCTGGAAAACAAACATGTGATTGAAACAGTAAAAGCAGCACCTCCCACCATTTTTCCCTGTTGCTCTCTGGGACTTCAGATCACCTGACAAACAGACCAAAATACAAGGCAGACATCATCTCCAAGAGAGAAACCAACTGGCAGTAGAGAGAGCTGCAAAGCCAGTGTCACTGAGGTGAGCAAAGGAAAATGCAATGTCCAGACATGATTGCAGCAACAACCCAAGTGGACAAGGATCTCAGAGGGAATCTTTTCTCTCTGTGAAGAGTCAAATCACAGCAAAGGATTGACATAAACATTCAGGAGACCTTAAGCAGCAGACCAGGACTCCCTGTTTTTGCCAGGACTCTAGTGCAAAGGGAGGGATACTCCTTTCCTGCTTCCCAGCACCATTTCCTAAACGATATGGAGTACTGGCTTTGCCCAGCAGGTGATGGGAATCACAGCCCTTTATGAGAGGAGCATGTGTGGCTCTGAGGACCTGAACAGACAGTGTAGCCTAATGGGGATATTGGCAGCACCACTGCCATGTGGTGGGCATGTCAGTGACACCTCCTTTGAAACCAAAGTGCTCACTTCTAGCTTTTACAAAACTGAGGGATGTAACATAGAACAAACAGTCTGCAAAACCCTCATTACAGGGCTTAATGATGCTGGTGTTGGCAGTATATTTGCTGAATGTTTTCTTTCCAGTTGGCCAAATTCTGCTGTAATACAGCTTCACTGAAATTTAAGTAAACAAGTTGTCTCAGTCCAGACTAGAAACACTTTCCTCAAAAATGAAGATTGAGACTTTATTAAGTAGCCTTCAGCATTATGGCTTCTTTGGCCAATGTAGTAATAAGAGAGCAGCAGATGAGATACCCCTGGCAAGTGAGTTAGAATCATCATAGAATCCTCAAGGTGGGAAGAGACCGTCAAGATCATCCAGACCAATTGTCCACCTGCTTTGGGAAACTGAACAGACATTCATATGTCTTCTCTCATTCAGCACTTCTGTTTCTAAAAGCCATCTCAAAGTAGATGTGATCATCTTCTTGAAAAAATATGTTGCAACAACTGACCTGCATCTCAGATATTTCTAACTTGACTAAGGCCCTTGCTGCTGGAGTCAAGATAGACAAAACAAATTTTTTCTGAAAAAGTCAGTAAAAAATGAAGGCATAGATTAATACAAAAATCTGAGACTTAACAGAAAATTCTGGGATTTCAGAAGTAGAGACTCATTACAATACTGTATCTATATTGGGTATGGATGCACAGTGCAATTAAAAACACCTGAATTACTTCGCTTACTCACATGTTCTTCCTGGTCAAAGTCTCTGGACATGGACTCAGTTTTTTGACCTTCATTTTTTGCATGTGTTCAGAAATCTGTTATGTAAAATAGCTACAAAGACCTGGTCACCACTGGTATGTTTTGATGTTGGGGGATTTGCCATTTAACTTGGCAGAAGGCTCACCATAATCACATGGCATTTTTCTCATGCCTGACTGGATGTTGTGCTTCTGTGCCTTCCTAGGCCAAAATGTTTATTTATTTATAAAGTTCCCACACCTACAAATAAGATACCCCTAGTTAGCTGTAAAAATTTTCTACCTGGAACCCAAATATAGAACAGTATTCCATCCAGCTCATTAAGTTTATTTAAAGGACCATTCCCATGACTGCATGAGAATGTCCACTCTTACACAAGGAAGGAAACATGGCACACATTCACCTGGATGAATGGGATTCAAAATAAATCCCAGCAACCCTCAGAAATATTCTGGCATTTTTTGCAGCAAAGAAAATCAATATAGCCTGAAATATACATAGAAATATTTGGAAACTTTAAGCCCTGCAGTATGTCTGTTCTGAGCACAATTCAGATTTGTCCCAAGGCTTACCAATGAAGGGAAAGGAGGCTGTGAAGATCAGGTACATGCCATCACTGTACATGGTGAAGGTGATAGCAAAATAAACAGAAAGGCTGCCCCAGATGAAGAACTGGTTCACAACTGTCCAGTAAGAGGTGTCCAAGCCAATCTGAAAGAACAGAGCAGTGCAGCTATTGTCAGTGCCTTCCTTAAATAGCAGATTTTCCTCTGCTTTGTACATCTCCCCCTGAGAATGTTTTTCATTTAAGTCTCAAGAAATAACAAGTCACAAATAATAAGATTCTGAGAAACCATTCAAGGCAAGATTACTACATTTATCCTTGCTGCCCTCTTCTCAAGCATTCATGGTGGCCAGTCCTGGTGACAGAATATTAAGGGACTTAATTAAGATCATCCTGTTCCAACCCTGCTGCCACAGGCAGGGACACCTTCCCCCAGACCAGGTTGCTCAGAGCCCCATCCATCCTGACACTGAACACTTCCAGGGATGGGGCATCCACAGTTTCTCAGCGCACCTTGTGACTATGCCTCAACACCTTCACAGGGAAGAATTTGCTCCTATTATCTAATCTAACCCCACTCTCATTTCAAAGCCAGTAACTCTTCTTCTATTATTACATGCCCTGACAGAAGTCTCTTCCCAGCTTTCCTGTGGTCCCTGGTAAGTGCTGTAAAGCTGCAGTGAGGTCTCCCTGGAGCCTCCTCTTCTCCAGGCTGAACAACCCCAATGCTCTCAGCCTCCTTAGCAGAGGTGCTCCAGCCCTCTCATCAACTTCATGGCCCTTCTCTGGACTTGCTCCAATGGGCCCTCATCCTTCTTATGCTGAGGGCCCCAGAGCTGAACACAGTAAGTTCACATGAGTCAGGCTTTATTTCCCCGCTCCTAAGCTGTGATGTAGCCTTGAAAGTTAGGAGAACAAGCCTGCAAAGACTTGAGACAGCAGAAACTGTTATCCAGGGAAGTGTGATTGATTGGTTTTCTTTCAAGAAATCTCTCTCATCCTGATAGTACCATCTGAATTTTCTACCACCAAGCCATAGCTATTTCTTCCAGGAAGTTCAGGCTGCGTCACATATACATCATGCACTGGGCTAGGCTGCAGAGACATCTCCATAATGGAGAACCTATAAATAACTGCTTGATGGCAGACAGACAGTCCTGTGCTCCAAACCCTTCCCACAAAACTGGAACATGTCCTTCTCTATTCCCTGTCTTAACTGATTTGTCTCTTATGACTGCAATCTTCCCACGGCAAAGACTCTTATATCCTGTCACCCTGATCTTTTATAACATACAAATCTCTCATTCTGTTGAACTGAGGAGACTAATCTGATGTCAAGAAACTTATTTTTGCAAGAATGCACGGTGCAGTAGGAAATATAATGCTGTCAAGGCCCCAACTGGCCCTCCAGATGCTCCCATCATGAAACAACAACTCATTCCTAAAAATTTTACCTTGGAGATGCCTTACCTGTACAGACACCACGATCAGTAAGCAGGTCTGAGCCATCAGAGCAAAGGACTGGTAGTCAGCAATGGCCTTCCCATCACTCCTCACTGTATTGTACATGGCCCCATAGGGGATGAAGAAGAGGATGAGGGAACTGTAGATCCCTTGCAACATGCACTTGACAAACACCACTTTGTTAAAGTAGAGGTTCTGCTGGCCAGGCACATAGAGCTGAGGGAACAGCATGCTCCAGCGATCATCCACATCCTGAAAGCAGAGAGTAGACAGTCAGATTTACTGGCAGCTACCCAACCAAACACACAGACCCAGTCAGGGCTGCCATGTCCCTGTGACATGCATTTCCATGAGGAAAGGCACAGCACACAATTCACTCAGTTGTGCTTACTGGCATGGCACATCCCAAGGTCACCTGGGCATATTTTCCATAATGTATTTTACCTTTCTTGTGCTAAAAAAAAAAAAAAATTGACAGCTGATAAAAAAAGAAAGAATATACACTTCATCTAAAGCAGACTGCACCGTCTGTTCTCCAGAGAATTGACTGGAAGGTAAGGGTTAGAAAATACCTCCCCACACAGGCAAGGCTGTCTGACTTGGATCCTTCAGTGTGCAGAGAGGAGCACTGAACCATTGGAAAGTAGCCAATTCCTATTTATTTAACTTGTAAATTGTGCATAGGAACAGCTTTACTACTCCTTTGTCTTGTCCAACAGTAACAGTGACGTTGAAATTTGTGTGAAATTATTGCAGAAAGAACTCACTAGAAAGGCTGAACTTGCAAAATCTGGTTTCAAAGATCAAGTAAATTAATTGTTTTGTCTGTCATTAGGAAGTCACTTGCCAGGCTTCAGGAACACAGGTAGTAGGGTATGACGGCTCTAGGGGAGGGTTGCAATGGCAGCTGGTGCTGTAGGCAGCAGCCTAACCCAAAAATCTCATCACATACTGAAACCTACAGGCCAAATCAGCCTAACCCAAAAATCTCATTACACACTGAAATCTACAAGCCAAATCAGGGTAATCATATTTATATCAATTCCCTGCTCCTCACAGGACGATCTAACACCAAAACATATGACTAGGAGGGAATATACCTTCTCTTTGGTGCATCGTTTTTTTGTGGTCCAAGTTCTCATTATCAGGATATTATTTCAGGGGCTACCACAGTATGTATCCAAAAGGTCAGCTGCTTTTGCTTCATGGGACCAGTTCAAAGCATCTGAGGCAAAACCCCTATGAATAAAATCCCCAAAGAGATTACAGAAACAGTACCTGATCAAAGAGACTCATTCCTAGCACTGGGAGAGAGGTGTATACCAAATTGTAAAGTGTAATGAACCACTCATCATAGACAGTCTGGGGAAAAAAACAAAAACAATGTGAAGTTAGCAAAAAGCTGTATTTTCCATTTCTTTGAAAGTAAATGCAATTACGTGCTGCAACACCTTGGTTAGAGATGTTAACTGAGACAAAAGGGATGAGATGACTCGAGCTCAGCATTCCTAAACAGGAGAGGGATCACATTTTGCCAACCCATTTTGCTCAGCACCCATTGCTGGCTGTAGCCAGAGCAGGATGCCTCTGCACCGCCCTGCACTCCCAACCACTGGATATCTGTACTCCCACATCTGTGTTTAGTTGGAGGCTGGTCTGCCGTGAGCCAACACCAGTATTTTCACTCTAGGTGTACTCATCTTGCAAGCTCTTGATGCCCACAGGCATCTCAGGGTTAAACTGCTTGCCCCAAATATGCTAACAGCACAAGCCTAGATCTTACAAGATCTGCACCAAACTCTAATCTGTGTCATCAGCTGATGTTTGTAATCACGTTGAATACTTCTGAAATTCCTGCAAGTGACATACATGCTTCAAAATGCACCTGAAATGCAGAGAAGGTTTACATTGGATATTAGGAAAAAATTCTTCACTGAAAGGGTGGTCAGTATTTAAAAAACATGTGGATGTGGCACTGGGGGACATGGTTTAGTGGTAAATTTGGCAGTATTGGGTTCATGGCTGGACTTGATGATCTTGGAGGTCTTGTCCAGCCTTAATGATTATATGATTCTATAATATATGTATTCTGTCTCCACGATTCCATCCTCCAGCAGCAGTACTATGGAGGCAGCAATATCTGCTTTTTGTGGCTGAAGAAGACAGACCTGAGTTTGTTCAGAGAGATGGGAGGAATGGCTTAGTTTATTTCCTTGTAAAATGTTTCCATACACTTTGCTCGAAAATGCTAGAAATAGACTTATAGAATGGTTTTGGTTGGAAGAGTGCTGTAAAATTCATCTAAACCAGCCTCTCTGCAATCAGCACGGACATCTTCAACTAGGTCAGGTTGCTCAGAGCCCCATCCAACCTGACCTGGAATGTTTCCAGGAAGGGGGCATCAACCACCTCTCTGGGAAACTTCTGTCAATGATTTATGAACTTCACTGGAAAAAAACTTTGTTGTATCAATCTAAGCTTACTTTAAAATCATTACCCTTTGTCGTATTGCAACAGGCCCTGCTAAGAAGTTCCCCATCAGCTCTCTCGTAGCACTTTTAGGTATTAAAGGTGCTCCAAGATCTCCCTGAAGCTTTCTCATCTGGCAGCTGAACCAGCCCTCCTCCCTCAGCCCGTCTTCACAGGTGAGGTGCTGCCCTCTGAATATCTCCATGTCCCTGACAAAACCAAAGCCAAACCTACCTGTGCTGAGAAGCCAGAGAAGAAACCATACCAGAAATGCACCAGGGTGAAGGCAAAATTCTTGTAGAAGAAGTACTTGAGGAACTTGCACATGCGGATGTAGGACCACCGTCCGTGGACCAGGAGCAGGCGCTGCAGGTAGCGGAACTGTGCGAAGGAGAAGTCACTGGACAGGACCGCCTGCATCCCCTCCTGGCCGCTGATGCCAACCCCGATGTGGGCAGCTGCAACAAGAGTGTCATTGATCACGTCATTACACCGAGAGTTTTCACTGCCCCATTTTAAAAATTAGTTACCCTGCACTGAGCAGTGCTAATTCCCTCACAGCCTTCATAAAAAGTCAGAATGAAAAGTTGTTAAAAAACAAAAGAAACAAAAGAATTTTGGTGCACTAATTCTTTCAGCAGCACTATGAATTTGGCTCTCTGATACATTTCCCGTAAGTGGGCTTTCATTATTTGAATGAAATTATAGGTTCAGTGACAGTTTATGGTTTTTTTTCTGAACGCTTTCCAACAGCACAAATACTGCTGTTCATAACGGCTGCTGTTATGAAACAATAACTTTAATTTGTATTGACATGTGACTTTTATTTACATTCATGCATGTCCTTCCAGCTGCCTTAAAAAATCATCCCAAAATCTTCAAACCATTTTAAAATTTCTCAGACACTGTGCTAAAAGGCAGACTGTAGCCTTTTTAAATTTCCTGGGCTTTATTAGTTCAATCAAATAATTAGATAGAAGAGTCACATTTTTTTTAATAGCAACTTGCGTTTATTAAACATGGACATAAGTTTAATGTGACAGCTAATTATACAGCTTTAACTAATGAATACAATCTTAATGGCTGAAGGTTGGTTAGATTCAGAGGTTTCCACTGAACTGAACTGATAAAATCCCAAAGTCTCAATCCTCTTGGGGGAGAAGTAGGTTAGTTTCTAATTATTATGTACACTTTAACTTTCTTCTCTTTTCTTTGCTGACTGCCTGACTTATCTCCCTTGAAGCTCTCTACTTAGCCTTTTATTTCTTAATTAAAAGGCTCCAGTTAATCAATTCTTGCAAATTAACACGAGGAAGATTAGCAGTAGGTCTTTCTGAATAATCTTAATTTAATTATACCTAGTTAGGACTTATTTTCATAAATTCACTGAGGTAATGCAGCATCAAATGATGCTCAAGGATGGAGAGGCCTGGAAGCCCATCATCTGCAACTCAAGGGAGATAATTAACAAACACAACCCTGACACAAAGAAATGCTGGAAAAACCACCCCACATAATACTATAGAGAACAGTTACAGGCACAAAGATTTTATTTTTGCTTTCAATCAGGCACTCTATGACATAAACTGTTTGATATATACATTGCCCTTGTGATGGTGGCCATGCAGACACACTGATTGACACATCACAATTCTTGTGGGCTTTTCATAGAATCACAGAGTCATTTAGGTAGGAAAAGGCCTGTAAGACCATTGAAATCAACCATTTTGTCCTTTCTAAGGTAGCAACAAAAAAATGGGCACTTAGTGCAACCTTAGCTCCTGAAGGAGCCCAGTGTGACACAGAAGGCAGGAGACACAACTAACCTGTAGTGAGAGTGCTCTGTAGAGATCTGCCAAAATCTGGGAGACAGACACTCATTTCTACAAAGAGGGTAGTACAGGAGGAACTCAAATACATGTTCCTGCTGCTAGCCCACCTCAGAGAGCAAATACCTCTTTGAGTCAGTCTGCTACATCATGCTGGCTGTTGGCCATCACTCACTTTTGATCATGCTGACATCATTGGCACCATCTCCGATCGCCAGGGTCACAGCCTTCTTGTACTTCTTCACCAGCTCCACCACCTGGGCCTTCTGCAGGGGAGTCACCCGGCAGCAGATCACCACTTTGCACATGCAGGCAGTTCTCACCAGCTCCAGCTCCAGGTTCCCTTCCAGCGCATAAGCCTGGAAAGGAGGGAAGGGAGCGTTCAAGGCAGGCCTGCAGCAGCTCCCAGCCGGACAAAGAGGATGCAATGAGGTGGCCATGACAGCTGAGACAGGCTCCTACACTCGTGTGGGTGAATCCATCCACCCAGTCACATCCACGCTGCACATCATGCCATGCATCCTACACCTACGAGCTTGCACTTTGGGTGCACCACATCTGGATCTGCACCACAGCTGGGTATGCACCACAGCTGAGTATGAACAACAGCTGGGCATACGCTGATGTAACCTGACAGAGGGCAGAAGTGTCAAACTCCAAGAGCAAGAAACTGCTGCAGGCCCTGAGACAATCTTGTGTATCTCCATGTGAGAGAGTTTCTGCTCATGCCTCTTGGATTACTATTTAAGCTCTGGGAGATAAATAGGAAAGATTTCAATCTGTAAAGTGCTTAATTGAAAAAAAAAAAAAAACATGTAAGAAGTCAAGCTCAGGTGGGCATGACAAAGCAAAACACAAAATCAGGAAGAAGGCTGCTTTAGTCTGAGTGCCGACCTTTTAAATCAGTCAGCTGTGTTATTTATATTTGAGAAGCATTCAGATAATTGGATGTCTAGTCACCCCTCCAGCTCTGCATGAGGAGGAGGGAGCAATGTGAGCCTTTCATATTTCTTTCAGATCATGCTTTTTGGGTCTGTTCTTTGTTGTCTCTTTTTAGCAGACATGTACTGAAGGAATCTACAAGGCTTGCTCCTGCTCAGATCCATTAGAGCAGGCCCATTTCCCTGTCTGTGTAAGGCAGACTGTCCTTAGGCCACAAACTCTTTCTTTTTGAAACACAGAGCTGTGACTCACCAGTGTCCCCTTTTTCCTCTGCCATGGCAGCTTGCTGAGGCTTGCATGAGGCTTGCTCAACAAGAGACCTTTTAGCGGTTCAGCCTGAGTACTGCTGGTCAGTGCAGTCAGAGATGGCTTTTACCTCAACATCCTCCCTGCACATCGCCACCAAAATGTTATCACTTTGTATACTGATGGTGCAACTGCATACAAATCAACTGGCATGATGATGCCAATGAGGATGCTGACAAGTTTCTGTTTACTGCCTTGTTCAGGCAACATCAGATGTGTGCACAGCCCAGCAGTGCCCTCCCACCCCTCTGCAGGGATAGAGCACTGAGCAGGTGCTGCATGTGGGACAGTATCAGCACTTCTACCACTGTCCAAGCTCATAGAAACAAGTAAATGACATCTAGATTTGTCTGCACTCTCCTTGTGGTCCCCACCAAGGAGAAAGCCATAATCTTGGTGAAACCCACTGTGACTATTCTGTGTGGACTGGCTGCTCCCACACATCCCAGATGTGAGTTTTGGGACATATCCCCTTTCCAGGGTGTGGGTGAGTGTGTGTTTTCCCAGGACTATAAAGCAAGCTTTGCCATCATTGCCAGTGGTGTTCTGGTAGCACAGCACTCAGGGTCTGTGCTGCAGGCTGAAGGGATGGAATAGGAACAGGCAAGGGGCCTCCAGCTGATGTCTATGCAATGCATATGGACCAAGTCTGACAGACCTCTTGTCTGCTTTGCAGTGGGAATCTAAAGAGGATTACGGCCCTGGAGTTCAAGAGGAAGCGACTGTAAAAGATTGAGAAATGCTATTTAACAACCTAGGCAACTGTCTGATGGTTTTTAGGGTCTGTATACTCAGCACACGAGCCAAAAGTAGAGAAAGACGAGATTTTCTTAGTAGCAACTTTCTGGGCTGGCATAGAGCTGGGAGTGAAAATTTCTGGGCTGTCATTAAGAAAGGTAGCCACCACAGGGAACAGAAGCACCTTGTTTCACGGAGGCAGCACCTCCTGGAACTTTCTAAATATGTCTGTTTGCTTTCACTGAGATCTGGGAAAGTAAAATATAACAGATAAATAAACCTGATATAAATTAAACCTTCCCTGCAGACAGGTTTGAATTGATCTCAATTGTTTTCTCCTTCCTCTAACTGGTTCTAAGAAATTTCCTAATACAGGTAATTTATTGCAGAGTTTCACTGCTCTTACCAGGAAGACATTTCATCCAGAACTCTTTATCTCAGTTTAATTCCATTACTTTGTTCTTCTGTTATAATTTGAAGAGTATTACCAAAACTGATCGATATTCTCCAGGCTCACAAATCCCAACTGTCTCAGTTTCCCCCTGTGCTTTCCAGGTCATGCCTTACTCAGGTTTCTTTGTACTCTCTCCCGTCTTGTTGTTACCTGCTCTCTTTCTAAGCAGTTAATGCAAACACTGAGCATCAAATAGATGGGGGATAACTCTCTGCAGATGACAGCTAACTGTTGTTTAAGATAAACAGTGAGCCCTTCAGAGTCATGCTTACCAAGCAGTCTTTCATCTGTCACTTAGCAATTTCATCTAGAGTGTATTGCTTCAGTTTACTTGGAATAACATTTTGGGAGTGAGTATCAATATATTAGTTAAGTCATAAGATCTATATCCTATAAATTAAGCATATCTGTTTTCAGCTATATTTAGTAGAATATGTCCTTGGCATTGAAACCCCATGTCTCATGTTATCTTCTTGCTGCAAACACAAACCTGGTTATTTTTTTCTAGTGTATTTCCAGAAATTAAATATGATCCAGCTACTCTATCCCTCTGGTTCACCAAAGATCAAAGATCAACTGTTTTCTCTTCATGAAACATCTTTGAAACATTGTCTGACACATTTGATGTCTCAGTTAACCACTGAACCTAATCTTCAAGTAGGGGGAAAAAACCCTTGTCCCCTAGAGCTGAATTTTTAAATAATTTTTCAGACTTCCAGTATGTCTTGCAGTAAGTTCTTCAGGGAAGTCATCTCTAGCAAAGCTCTGAATCTTCCTTACCAGGCTGTGGCCAGTGATAACCAGACCATACACCCCATTTGCTTGCTCATCAGGTATAATTATTTGGTTTTTTGATGATTTTTCAAACTGAATGTTGATTTCATCACTGTCCAGAAAGGAGTCTGGCTTCATCTTTTTTCTTGCATTCCTGAAAAAAAAAAACAACAAAAAAACTCCAAAACTAAACAAAACAAAACACAGGATAATAATGGAAATCCAAAAGTCTTGCAAACATATATATGTTTTGTAAAAGCAACTTTATGAAAACAAAAAGTCAATGCTTCCCTTTGATACTTCAGTCCAATTTTTACTGTATTCCTACAACAATATGCATTGTTTAGCTGCTGCTATCTGCACAGATCATCTACATTTCTGAAACTCCAACAAGTGTTGCTAAACTTCTGCTGATTTTAAGTCAAACAAACTATCTGAGTGTCATGAAGGATGGTATCCCAAGGGACACCAAATTTTCTGTGCATATTCTCTGGCAGCCATCTACTCCAAGAAAAAAGGACTTCAAACCTTTCCCATTTTCCACCTTTACCTGAGAACCTGTAGCTACAGAGGAGGTGAGGAAGGAAGGTAAGTTTTCAGATACTGCCAAAAAAGTATCCAGACAAAGGACATATCCAGGAAAAAGACAGCAATGTGAATAAATAGCAACAGCAGTACAGCAGTGTCACAGCTCAAACCTGGAGACAAAGCCTTTGTGGCTCAGGATCACTTATTGGTCAATTTTGTCTGATACTCCCTATCTAACTCTGCTTTCTTATACCTTTATTTAATTTGAGGTCTTGGATCAAGAAGCTTCAACATTTACTCTCAAAGGAGACTTCTACATTGTGTTTAGCCTCTGGATCTCCCAGGGAGACAGCTGTCCCTTATCTAAGGTCCCTGGATGAACTGCAACAAGGAAAGCTGACACAGAAAAAGAAGGTGGAATGATACAAAACACAGATAGTGCTAGTGCACAGCACTGAAACTGTTTTTAGCCTTTTACCTCAGCTCATTCAGTACGTCATCAGATGTGCTGCCTTCAATAATGAAAACATCTTCCATGTCATCATTCAGCAAGTTGCAGGAGTAACCAATATTCATTGCTGTCTCTGGGAGAGATAAACCAGGAAGATAATCCATCTCAGCAGCCCAAATTCACCCACTTCTGTCGCCTTTTTGTTCACATGACAAAAGGTCTCTTTCTGACTCTAAAGAGATTTGAGCCTTTCAGAGTCAACAATAAGAGAGCCAGGAGAGTCACTCTGATGGATGTAGCAGCAAATTTGACTTCACAAGACCACAGAAAAAAAATAACTCTACCAAAATGAAAAAGCTTAAAACATCCTTTGACCAGCATACTTGGAGCAACAAAAAACATTTCATGCTGATTCAAAATGTTTTTTCGGTATTTTTAACTTTCCCTCTCCCTTACTTCCAGGAAAGCCCCAAACCACAACTCTGAAAAATAAAACAACTTTTTGTCCATAAAATTCCAAAAAAGATATTTTGGTATTTTATAGAAAAACTATTGCATTTGAAACACGACAAAATTAAATGTTTTATTTTTCTCAAAAATTCTCTGCTCATGTCTTGGATGATACTATTTGTAAACACTTTTGACCTCCCTGAATCACCATTGTTTCAGTGAAAATACTTTGTCTCCAAAAGAATTCACTGGAGTCTCTCTGCTGTTCTTTCCACCTCCAAAAGCCTATGTTTCCTTCATTTCTATTTGGGATGATGATAGCCAGAAACAAGTAGAAATGCACCCAACACATCAAAGTTTCTGGAAAGCAGGACAAGATTTTTTTCCACCTTCTTCAGCTGAATAACTGAATGAAGGTGACACCTTTTCACAGCTTATGTCACAGACTGTAGGATGTTTACTGTCACCTCTCCAAAGGCAAAGGGCACTGCCTTCACCCTGCTTCCACTCTCATGACAGAAATTAAGGACAGGCACGAGCAACAGTCATCTGGTCTAATTCCAGTTACCTGAAATTTTGCATAGCTGGCAATGAAGCAAAGCCCTGTTTGTCTTCTGTGCAGTTTTCAGAGAATGAGAACACAGGTCCTTAGTTGAACCACCCCGCCAGTGGAGGAGAAGCATCCAAAGCTGTAATGCCTTTACCTTGCTTATCTCCAGTGAGAACCCATATCTTGATGTTGGCTTTGGCAAGAGTCTCAATTGTCTGTGGAACCCCATCTTGTAGCTTGTCCTCTATGGCTGTGGCACCTAGCAGCTTAACAGAAATGTCAGGGAGCTGGTTAAGCCCTGCCACTACTACCAAAGGAGAAAGCATTAAACCTAATTATTCAAGCAAACACAAAGTAAATCCACAGGAATAAGGTTGAACTGATTGTCATTCTTCCTCAGCAAATTTACTGTATAGAGTACAGCCCTGATCCTGCAGATGTTCTAGGCTCTAATTCCCCCATGCTCTGATGGATTATGAATATGCATGAAATGATTTGCAAGAATGTTTGCAGAGCTACAGGTCGTCCGTGTTGTCCTATGTGTTCCCTTCACAGCAGACAGAGCTTTAATAGAGGGACAAAGACACTGTGGATCCATGTCCCCAGACCTCCTCTGGGGTGGAAGATGACCCCAGCTGTACTTCAGCTGTCACATGGCTGCTAAACATCTTCTCCAGCCTTTAAGACCTGTTCCTGCACCGGGTCCACACTGTCACACAGCTACACCACAGGCTGCTCAGGACACAAAGCTTCATTTTTTCAAAGTTACTGCTTTTTCTGCTATTTGGAGATAGTTGGTGGCTTTAACCTGTTGTCAAAGGGACATGGAAGTTTCATTGCTACCTCAGGTTTCACTGCTACCACCTACCTCCTGCTGCTTGGGAGAGACTAAATTCAGAGGTTGACTTTAAGCCTGGTATCCTTTTTGGCATCCTGGGATGTCCATCATATATCAGCTAGGAGCGTTAGCAATGTAGGTAACAGCTCTGACAGAACTTCTCTACGGGATCCTGAGAACTGTACAATCCCTGTTTTACACTAGTCCCTGATGCAGCTAGAGACACTACTCAACTTCCAAAGGCCAGCACTTCCCCAGCTCACACTTGCTTTTTCCCTGAGCACTATTGACATTCAGAGCATACAGCTAAGGGAAGGAGCAAAGGTGTCTGCCAGGATTTCCAGGGTTTCAAGGAAGCACTGCCACGAGTGCAAAAGTTGGATTGCTTCTCCTCAGATCACACACATGCTTTTCATTCATTATTCATGGCTCTAAAACACAGGCAAATCCTCCAGGGCATTTAAAAACTGTAACAACACTGAGGGAGAGAAGAATGATTCAAAGATCACAGTTCAGCTCTATTTCAAATTGACACAAACATGTTTCATGGATATCATCTACCCATCCTGCCCAGGACAGGAGGAACAAAGGAGACACTCTCAGAGGCACTGGGAATTATTCATTGCCTGCTATTTCAAAGGCTGGAAAATAAACAGACCAGCCATTTGCACATACAAAGGATAGCTATGAAATATTTGTGTCCACGTCATCTCCTGCCAGCTCTGGTATGTCACTTCATCACGAGAAAGCTACTCTTGACACCCACGTGAGTTAAAATAAAACCATTCCCCTGAACTGGTGGCTGACACCCCAGTTACAGGCTCCTGGTGGAGGTGCCAGTGAACACCCAGGGCTGCCACGTTCTGACCTGCTGCTGTCACACAGCCCACTGAACTGTTTGCAGAGCAGTGTTTACCAAAGTCACACTGAGCTGTTTATTGACAAACCACCACCCTCACTTCCTCCCCCAGAGCTTGGCCCAGATTCCCTGAATTACCAACCATTAGGTCTTTTTCGATCTCTTCATACAATTCCGAGAGTTTGTCTTCCCGTCCCTCCAAGGCAGTGCTGGCTTCATGGTGACGCCTGATCCAATCCTGAAAGTAGTCTTCCTCCAAGCTTTTATAGGCCACCACGAGCGTCCTCAGGCCTTCTCCAGCAAACTCCTGCAAGTCAGTGGCAGAAAGGTCCAAGAAGAACAGTCTGATCACCTAGGCTTACAAAGGACCCTCAGAAAGCAGACTGGTAGAAGTGACTTGGTAAAGTTTATGGAGGAAAGATGAAAAAACACCTTAGGCCAAAAACGTTGGGGTATTTTAAAACAGCAATTCCAGACCACTTTATCATTGCCATCTGTGGTCCTTATGAAAAAAACAACAAAAAAAACCCCAAAACAACAAAAAACAACAAGGGAATACAAAAAACACCCCAAAAAACCCCAAACAATAAAAAACCCCCAAGACCCACCAAAACAACTCAAAAGGGGTTTTGTACTTTTTGGCTCTAAAGCTTTACACTAACCAGGCATTTGTTTCCCAGGCTTGTATTTCTCAACAAGAGGTCCAGAACAGTGAGAACTAAATAAACACTGAACACAGCCTGGTTTTGGACGTGGGTTCAACATTTTTAGGGTATGAATTCTGGCTGAAATACACAGCATGAGCACAGCTAGTCATGGCACCTCAGCAAGTCCTTATTCCTGTGTTTTCTGATGGACAATATGGAGCTCAGTGTTTGGTGGAACAGCAAAGACACATTTGTGAAATGCACCTCTGGAAGATGTTTTCCCAGGCTTGAAGTAAAGCTGCATCAAAAACAGGTCACAGGTCTTTTAAATGTCCTGCATTGGATCTGACATCTTTGCCCATATTACAGAATCATAGAATGACAGAATGTCATGGGTTGGCAGGGACCTTAAAGATCATCTCATTCCAACCTCCTGCCATGGGCAGGGACATTTTTCACTAGACCAGGTTGCCCATCCAACTTAGCCTTGAACACTTCCAGGGATGGGGCATCTGCATCTTCTCTGCACAGCCTGTTCCAGTGTTTCATCACCCTCACAGTAAAGAAATTCTTCCTAATATTTAATCTAAATCTACCATTTTTCAGTTTAAAGCCATTAACCCTTGTTTTATCACTACATGCCCTTGTAAAAACTCCCTCTCCAGCAGTCTTGTAGCCCCTTCAGGTACTGCAAGGTGTTACAAGGTCTTGCTAGAGCTTCTCCAGGCTGAATAAACCCAAAACCCCCCACTACACGAGAGGTGCTCCAGCCTTCTGCTCATCTTCATAGCCATAGCCTCGCTCCAACAGGTCTATGTCCTTCTTATGCTGAGGATCCCGGAGCTGGACAGTGTTCCAGGTGAGGTCTCACAAGAGCAGAGCAGGACAAAATCACCTCCCTTGATCTGCTGACTGTCCTGGAGCAGTTCAGATGGCACCTGGTGCTCATGCTTAGGCAACTCATTTGAGATCTAAGGCCATAGAAATTAATTTGTTTCTCTACCCCTAACTTAAAACTTGTGCTTAAGTGCTGTTTCTAAAATCTGGGGATTTTTTTTTTCAAAAAACAAGTTATGCTGGAGAAAAGGAAAACATCAAATGCAGAGATGTTGTTGAGAAGGAAGCTCTTACATTCAGGTGTTCTGTGGTCTCCCCTTTGAGAAAGCTGCAGGATGGATGAAGCAGTTCATAAAGAATGGTGTCAGCCCCCTTGCAGTACAAAGTCAAGTCACCTTCTGGACTCTGCACTGTGAGGAAGAGAAAAAGAAATGCTACAAATCCCAGACTGAGTCTTTTGGAGTATAAAGCCCGTCCATCAAAACCAAGAACAGTTTCTACAGGTGTCTGAATTTCCCCAAGTTTTGGCAAGCTCCCAGGAATCAAGACAAGCTCTGCTAAGAAAAGAAGAGAGTGCATCAGTCTGAGCAGGCACTACACTGTCCCTACAGGCAGAACTTCACTCAAAAGTTAAGAACAACTTTTTTTTAGAGAACTGGTCCTACTTCCCCTATTTTCCTACCACTAAACTGTAGGAACTGTATTGTAATTGTAACTACAGTTACAATATTCCTGAAATATTATCACTCCAATATGCTGCAGTGTTAATAAAGGCTGCAAAAAGTTTCTTTAATAATTTCTCCATTTTCTGTTTAGGAAAGTGGGTTTCTTAGTTCATTCTTGCTTTCTCCTTTCCTGCTTCCTCAAATTTCACTCAAATTTAAAAGCTGATTAGAAGAAAGGCCTTTCCTGCACTGTAAGGAGGGGAGCAAGATATATAGAAAGCTTTGTCTTTAGAAGACTAGCTTCCATCACTGTGGTCCAGATGTTGAGATTTCTCCCACCTGCCTCTAAGTATTTTTCTGGCACTGTAGTCGTGTAATTATAAAATCAAGGCAGCCCATCTCAACTCCTCAGAAATAAATATTATTCAGAGCACACTGCAAAGGAGATCTCATAAAAAAATGCATCACAGCTGAATGAGGGCCAGCTCCAGAACCTAAGGAGTCAGGGAGGAAAGAAAGCAGCAAAGGGAACATACCAATCACAGACATTCGCTTGCGAACATTGTTGAAATCAAGAATAGCCAGAAGTTTGTAGATTTTTGTTTCTCCCATTTCCACGACAGTGATGGTCTCTGGTGTGCGAGCCCTGAACACAAATCCAAAGTTTCTGGCAGCAGTGACTAGGGCTCCCTCATCAGGAGATTGTGCTTGATACACCAAGTTACCTGACATGCAAGAAAAAAAATGTAATGTGGTTTCTGACTTATTTTTGAGAAAAAAAAAATTCAAAATATAGGACAAAACATAGCAGTTATCCCTTTGTTTTTCTGTCTATCCACAGAGGTGCAGCACTAAAAAGCACTTTTATCCACACATCTTGATCAAGTCCCACCAACCCAGGACAGTGCCAGAGGCCCCCTGGATTCTTTTGGGGATTTTAATCTCTCTCTTTGGAGTCTAACATCTCACTGAGAGGACGAGTTCCTTGGGTTTAGCCTCTTCTAGTTAGATCTTTTCTTTCTGATCAATATTTTCACTTTATACCTGCCAATTAATTCCAGCCTCTAAAGCATGACTTTCTGTCTGGGATTTGAGGAGGCTGACCTAGCAGCTGTGGGAACATTGGGTGAGAGGAGCTAATGGGTCTCCAGTAGATTGATGCTCTTTGTTTTTTGCTTTTTGGAACTAGGAGAAGAGTAGAGAGAGAGCTAGCCAAGCCTCTGCCACCTCAGGGAAGCTGTGGCACCTGCAATTCATGCACTCCAGAGGTGTGGTGGTTGCAGTAGCATCAGCTCCACCACAAGAACACACAAGGAGTGGAGGCTCTGGTCCCTTCTCTTCCCTTATGGCATCTCCAAAGACAGTGATTTATGTGTAACCATGCACTACAGAAAATCACCAGGGAGCCAAAAGGACCAATAACAACTTCTGTGGAGAGAAGACATGTTGTGGTGCAAGTGAACCAGTGCTCGTTCCAGTGCCTTCAACAGTCCTCACCTTCCTTCTTCTCCTCCGGCATCACTGTGTGGCAAAGTGAGAGCAGCCGGAAGAACCTGTGTGTCGGGACATCATTCAGCTTCACGGCTTCAACCAGGCTGTGGTCATAGAAGGCAAACTTTGGGTCGGCTAACGGGTTGTACGAGAAATCAACCTTCTCTGTGTTCTGGAAAAAACATGGTTTGGTATTACTTGTTGAGCTTTCAGTACATGGCTCTACACCAATGCCTGCCCAACACAGCCCTGCTCTCCTCCCCACATTTGCAAAGGACCCTATCCTGCAGGGCTGGCTGCTTGTGACAGAGATTGGTGGATTTAAGGAAGTGGGAGGTCATGAAAGGTATTTAATCATAGGACAGGGCAGCAATTGATGTGCCTTTCAGAGCAGCACTCAGGCTAAGAACCAATTAGCTACACTGCCTCTCTGAGCTGCAGTTAATGCTCCAGCAGGATCCCTGCCAATGAATGCCTACAGCAAAGAAGTGCCTGCCTTCAAAAAAATGCCTGCTTTGAGGCATCATGCTCATGATGTCAATGGCTGCCTGTGATAGTGGAATGCAGGAGCCCAGTTTAAAACAACTCAAAAGTCTGTCTTATCCACCATGTTTTCCCAAATCCTAATATGGAATTACTAGGACAGACAGGTGACATAAAGGTTAAACTCCACAGGCACTGCCCATTTTGTTAAAAAACAAGGAACCCCAGGCAGAGTGGAACACACTGGAGAAATGTCCAGAAGCTCACCAGATGATGTGTCATGGAGTAATGGATTGCCAAGCTTGCCTTGGACAATTCTGACTCCCACCCTGTCCCTGATGAGCTCAGAGTTTCCAGGATGGGAATCATCCTTTTGACCTCTGCACACTGACATTTAGCACTCAGTCCAAGAGCACAGACCAACCCCTCCTACACATGTCTGTGCAGCAAGGTCCAGGCACAGCAACATCATGGATGTGTGGGCAGCAGGACTCTGCTCCAGCGAGTGTCACGAGCAGCAGGGTGGGGTGGACAGCTGGCAGGAGTCCAGTGTGTGTCACCAAGCAAGGCTGACAGAGAGAGGGCAGACTGGAGGCACAGTACTCAGCACAAACAGCCTGCTTCAGTGGGCAATTTAAGTTCTAAATGGACTGGAAATGAATCACTGGAATGAGGAGTGGGATTTTCATCATCATCTTGGTGTTTGTTATTTGGATTACTGCGTGCAGCTTTCAGACATTTTAGAGATGAAGACATGTTTGTTTGTGCCAGCAAGCAGAGGCTAAAGCAAAATTTAGAAATTACATGTTTTCACACTTTCTGAACTCCAGACATTAGAGGAATTTGACAGTGACCTTGTTGTTGGTATGAACTGCACTCACTTATTCCTCACTGAAGCTTTAATTAACTGCTAAGGTTAATAAAATTCACCAATGTCCAAGTCTGCAACAAACACCAATGGTCAAGTGTTCAAGAGAAGCTGTGTATACACCAGGATGTCAGGTGAAGCAGAGAGGACAGTGGGCTGTTCTCAACCTGCAGGTTTAACCCAGGCTTACTGGAAAGAAACTTAACTCTGGGAATTCTCTGACATCCAGAGGAACACACATTTCTGCTGTGAGCGTCAAAAGCATGCTCTTGCATGGTCAAAAACATAAGCTATGCAGGGTTGTGCCCACTGGTATTTATCCAGGTCCACTGAAAACACAGATCCTGATAGCACTTGAGCACTTACCTCATTTATTTCTATCCTTTGCCCAGACATATCATACACATCACCTGCAAGCAAGAAAGAGGAAATTATAGCCACAAGCTGTGGGTAAGTGCAGTGTCTGAGCCACCCAAAATTGGGTAAAGTGTTTCTAAGCTAGAATCTATTTTAAAAGTTTCAGTACATTGACATGGGCACTGATGACTGATGATACATAACAATCAGTTTCTATGTTGGTGCATGACAAAATCCAGAGACTGGACTGATGCTTGAAACACAAAGCACAAAAGTGACTGTCTTTTGAGTAAAGAAGACTTGCCTTGAGCTGACCACAGAGAGGATAGGATTTCTAGTGCTAGGTAGGAAATGAAAGTGCTCCCAAGGGATGACTTCTCCTGTGCCTCCTCTTTCAAAATCCAGCTCCTGGATCTTACTATTTGCATGAGTCCATGGGCACCCACAGAAAAGGAGTTTTCAAAGCCCTTTTCTCCCACATCTAGGTAGCAAGGCTGCTCTATTGATTCTCCCTGAATGGATGATCTGGTCATAGCAATTGAAGACATGTCATCTCTAAGAAACATTATTAGAACTTCTGCCCGGAGAAGAGTTTCACTAGGAAGGTCTGGACTGTGCCAAAGCCAGCCAGTCCCAACACTTCTTGAAGTAAGATTGAAATGCAATGAATTACAAGAATGATTGACTTATGTTTGCACCAGCAACCTTGACTGTGACCAAAATCAATCATAGTGCTGATGTGCCTTCAGGCCCCAGGAGTGGAAAAGAAACACAGTAAACACCTCTCCTGAGAACCTGTGCATCAGCTGATTCCCTGGGAACCACAGCCAAGAGGCTTTTGTCTATCTCCTTCCCTTAGGCCTCCAGAGGAGAGCAGAACTAATTCATCTCTTCTGGCATTGCTTTCCTGAATGCCCCTGAGCAGCAGAGAAGTACTGTGCTAGGAAGAAGTGAAACATTTAGAAAACTACAGGCAACAGATTGTTTGCCTTCTTTGCATATATTTCCCATTCATTTCTTGAACCCTTACCCTGTATCTATGTTGGTGGTGACATCCACTTCAGAAAAGTCAATTAGGGACACTTGATAGGAGAGATTTCAAACTGTTTAGCAGTACTAATGTTAGCTATCATATTAACACTGTTTGAGATAAGGTAGTCTCCAAATATGCACAGATTCATAGAAAGAAATATTTTCTTTTATTAGGTCAGCTGAAAGTACTGAGAAAATATGCAAACTCTCTGGTACATTAGTGCATCAGCAGGTCTGACACAGGCAAAGCAGGCATCCATATACAAATAAGCAGTGACTAATTTCTCTGGGGCATCTAATGATGTTAATCAATTAGGCAGCTTGCAAAGTGCTAGCACCTCTTGAGCAGTATGAAGAAAACTGCTTGTGGCCATAGCATGAAAAAGCCTTTTAAATCAATGACTTCTAGGATCTAACAGAGCTAACAACTCATGTTTCCCATTTTTTCCAACTCCCTACAAATTTTTCTCTCTTCTGCTAGGTGAAGAATATCAGGTGTAAAGACAAAGACCAGGTCATTGATGAGTCCAATTACCTGAAAAGGATGTGGAAAATCACTGCTCATGACATGAGAAATCGGTGAGACAGTGTGAGAACTGGACAAAATTTGCAGATGACCCCCATGAGGGATGACTGATTTCAAAAGTGATTAGGAGGGAGTAAGTTACCTGAGTTACATGTTGTGTTTTTACCTGGCTAACCACATCAATAATACCATAAAAATCTGTGATTACCTAACTAGTGATATCAGAAAAAAAAAACAACCAAATTTGAGATGCTGTAAATCTGGGACAAATGAGGACAAACTAATAGTGTTGGTTCTTTAGCTGGGATAATAGTGGGGCAGAAAAAGGCACATGAAAAAGTGGGGGGAAAAGGGGAAACAATTAATACATGGCAAGTGATGCAATCAGGCTGTCCAGAAATCCCTGATGGGCATCCTTACACTTGATCACTGCAGCTCCTTACATGGCACTCTCTTCTGGACATTGGATTTAGTCTCTATGGATGAAGAAGCACACAGTGAAGAGAACCACCCAGAGAGTAATGCAAACGTACCATAGGATTTGCCATTGATGGAGCACTTGTTGAAACACATGATGTTCTGGGTGAGAGTTCCTGTTTTGTCTGAGAAGATGTACTTGATCTGCCCCAGCTCCTCGTTTAGTGTAGTGGTTCGAGCCTGAGCTGGAGTGTCATTCAGTGGGTAATACATTTTACGGTCCCAGTCGATGTAGAAACTGTTACCCAAGCGTATAATCTCCACACTGATGAAACAGAAAGAGAAGGTGATGGAATATTCATTAGCTTAAGGGTCAAGCTCTTTACCTTCAATACCACCATTATCAATTGCAATTAGGAGACAACTTTGAAGGTAATGACAAGTTGAACTCATCTGTCCATAGGTGGCCTGTGGTAAGGGATGCTGAAGCAAGTCCCACTGAAATGATCTGCTAAGTTTACAGCAAACTCATCTCCTTCACTTATAAAGCAGTACTTTATAAAGGTACTTGGAAATATTCAGAAGTGTTTGGCCTGAGAAGCGAGGCAAGAGCAGTGTGTTTCAGTCAGTCCCGATTCAGGAGAGGGTTTCCAGCAGAGCTGTGGGCTGGGCTGAGCCCAGTGCCAGGGGATGAGCACAGCCATGTCGCAAAGAACAGTGAGCTCCACAACAAGAGAGACATTCTGTCACCCAGTACAACCAAAAGAGTGGCATCAGCTTGCAGATGACATGGATTTCCACCTTGCTGGGTGACACACTGGACAGGAATGGAATTCATTCCTAATGTTTACCAACACAAAAGAGAGTCTCAGTAGCAAAGCTGACTGAAGGTAGGTACAATGATAAATTAAACAGGGCAATGCAGTCTCTACCCCAGCCTCAAGTTTTGTGACACACTGCCTACCTGTCACTCCTATTTGTCTATCACCCACAACCAGCACAGCTCTGCATTGTCTGGGAAGAGGTAACAGTCTGCACTGCTCATATAGCACCAAGTACTTCAACCTGATTGCACCTACTTACCTGGCAATCCTCACACAGTCCTGAAGCCACCTCGAAGAACAGGCCATTCATTCACTGTTAGCAAGATGCTAATGGTGGCAGGCTTCCAGCCCTGCTCCTATAGCATCCTGCACACCTACACCTCTCCTCTAACTGTAAAATCATCCTCTCCTCTTCCAGGGCTCACTGCTGTCCCCACTCCAACCCTGATAAAGCCTTCTGAAGGCAGCAGAAACAAGAAAAGCATCACTGTGTTTGTGTAGGAGCATACATGATGGGGCTGTGTGAGGTTTTAAGGAAAACACTGCTCCCAGTTTAAGGCAAAGGCTAAACCTCTCTTAAGATCAAAAGTGAAAGGACCTTCTGGCACGTACCTGACGTAGAGTGAAATGGGTACCACTGTGTTTAGAATGATCACATATGACCAGAACATGAGGAAGCCGGAGTAGGAGGCAGAGTTGACACCCTCTGCCCAGGGCAGATAGACCTGGAAGTAGTAGCCCTTATCATGCTCCCAGATACCATTGCCAATGGCTAGGATGAGACACATCAGTGCTAAAAATGCAAAAATCTGGAAAAAAAAAGCAAAAAAACAACAACAACAAAAAAAAAACAACAACAACAACAAAAAAGAACCCAAATAAATCAAACCCAAACAAAATGTATTGCATTTTAGAAACAAGGAATTTATTATGCACAGGTTAATCAGAAGACCCTAATGGGATAGGGTTGGATAGCCTGAATCATAGGAAAATGTGCCTAGGGATGAAAAGGAAAAACCAGCAAAATTATCATACTTTTACCTCAAGGACAAAACTACACAGTGCAGAGTCTGGCAACTTGGAATTAAAAGTCCTCAAACAGCTGGGGATTTAAATCCCAACCAGATATCTCAGCGAGAGTGGTTACAGAAGTCTGCTGGAGAACACCAAATCTCATTAGAGAAGAGCTGAGCTGCAGATCCTCAAACATCTGGCTGCACACTTGGGAATAGAAACTGCCTGGAGAACTTTACTTGGCTGTTTGCCAAATGCATCACCATCTTCCTCACAATTTCTGAAAGACTACTAAGGATAATCTAGCAGTGTACAGTCTGGAATTTAGCACTGAATATTATTCTGATGGTTAGAGGAGAGTTAATTGCTTTCTCAAAGCTAATGGTTGCCTTGGTATCTGCCCTCACAATTTGATTACATTTCCTTTGAGCAAACAAAAAGCAGCACCAACCAGTGATGCATATCCTTTGGCTTTAGAGAAGCCTGCTTCCTGAAGCCTAAAGCAACCAGGGCAACTGCAACTGGGAAGTGAATTTCAAATTGGGAAATCTTACTGAAAACAAGGGCTTGCTCAGGAACACTATTTAACAGACACCAAAAAATTACATAGATGATAAAGCATTTTTTGATTAAAAAAAGACAAGACTGTAGCAATACATTTGTTTGGAAAAAAACAGAAAGAAAAGGAAGAAAGACATTTACAGAAATTAATACAAACTGCAAGGAATTTCAGAACTGTGAATATCCAACAGTAATAAAGTATCAAGGAAATAAAAAAAAGTCATAAACAGGTGTGTGAAAAGCAAAAGTGTTACAAGAGGAAGGAGAAAGGAAGAAGGATTTATCTGCCCTATAGTAGATGAAAAAGGTTGATTATGTTCTCTGACACAGAGCACTGTGTGGCTCTATCAGCTAATAAGCATTTTCAATGCAGGAGGTCCACCTAATTCTAAGATGGAAGCTTAGAGGTTAGTTTTTAACCTTTAATAAAGTTAGTATTTAACAATGCTTTAAAAATTGGGAAGACCCACCATCTTGGAATCCTGCTAATATTATTACAATATTTGTAATGTAGAAGTGGTGATGGTGGGGGAGATAAATTGCAATTAACTTGTCATCCTTCCTGGACAAATGACAAGAAAATAATTCTTTTGGCATAGTCTTTTCCAAACATATGACATAAAAAAACCAATATAATAATAAAAAAGTGAAGATATGGAGTCAACAGGCTGCACAAAAGAGCAATTAAAAATAATCTTTAGCAAGGATAATCATTAAGGAAGAAATATCAGTAAGCTGGACCATTATGTAAAGGCCACATAGTAACAATCACATTAAAACAGTAATCAACCTTTTTAAAAAACAGCAATTGAGGGACAAGCATAGAAACGTTGGTGGTAAAGCTAATATTTGTACTGCTGAGTTAATCTATGGGAGGAAGAAAGATACTTCTATGGAGCAATATGAATCACTTGGTGAAAAGTTCATGCCTGATCAACTCAAGTTTTAATATCAAACAGCCACAAAAGGGAACTGCAGTAAGAAAAGGTGGCAGACTGAGTTTCAGGGGACACATTTATTTCACACATGAGTAGTAGCTTTTCTATTTAATTGTGCAAAGCCAGATAAATTGCTCAGCTTGTGAAATTGAGACAATATTGCTTGCTGGTAAGGAATGTGGTGCAGTGTTTTTAAACCTCTGTGAACCAGTAATTAAAACGTATTTCAATCTGTGCTATTGTAATTATAAGGACTTAAGGGTATTTGAGAGGCATGACCTACCTCACTGTCCCAGAGGTTAAAAATTATCCATTTGCAGAATATTGCAATCTATGTAGGAGTTTCAGTGTGTGATTCAGCAACAGAAACAAAAATGGGGCAAGACAAGAGCTGAACTTTCCCAAGGTGTCCCTGCCCATTGCTTGGGTGTTGGAACAAGGTGATCTTTAAGGTCCCTTCCGACTCAAACCACTCTGATTCTATCCCACAGCAGCTCTTGCCTACAGCTGTACTTGATTTATTTACATTTTGTTTTCTGTACACTGGGCATGTCAATGCTCTCACAACCCCACTCATGTGCAACACTCATGCTTGCACAAAGCTCACTAACAGGCTACTTGATCTGAAACAAATTGAAAGGACCAAGCCATTAAAAGCAGCCCTGGAGATTAATTTCTGTGCACAGAAGCAACGGTGTGCAGGGTGTTACAATTGTAACCACAGCCCTGAAGAGAACGACATGAGAAATCATTGCTTGTGCATGCTCACGGAGCTTCCCAGCATGAACATCCTCCCTCCCCGTGTCCTGCCCATGTATTGACTTCTAAAGATCCTCTTGGTAGGAGTTTTGTAAAGAGGAAGTGACTTTTGACTTCAAGACAAACATTGGCTGTTGGACTGTGAATCAAAACAGTAAAACAGCCTTGGTTTCTTGATTGGTGCTTTGAGCTCTGCTCTGGCACTTGAAGCAGTCAGTTGTGTAAGAGATGAATGTGAGAGCTCTCTTTCTCTGAAAATTTGTTCCTCCTGCTACAAAGCAGCTTTTGGAGAAAAAAGCATTTCTGGAGCTGGCAAGTGCATCCCAGTGGAGGAACATTAACTTCTCTCTCAGATGGATGAGAAGCACCTCCAAATGTGACAAAATAGCTATGACTGCCATCTGGGAAGGTTCACTTCTGATTAACCCTTGTTGGGGCAAAGCAGGGCAACATTTAGCAGGCACTCCCTTGGTGAACCTGCCTAAACACTGCTTTGCCTGGAAGTTTTATGGACAAACAAACACAAAATAACTTTGCCACTGTTAATGTGGAGTAAGTTTCACTACATTTAAATTACCTATTTATAGTAAGTCTTGGCTGGTTTGTATTCTCCAACTCAAGAGCACAATATACTGCCTGTTTTTATAACCACACTCTGTAACCTTTGACCACCCAGTGAGCTGGAAAACCCCAAAGCCATGTCTCCTCAGGTGTGCAAAGAGTCTGGTATTTAACGTGACAGAGCTTTACTTAGACATCAAAATTTTAGGTTCCTTAAAATGTGTAAAGGAGACAAACACACCCTTGGCTCCTCCAGCGCCCAAGAACCCAGGCAGAGGCTGATGCAATCGGCTGCAACTTGCTCAGTGTTTTAAAACAGAGCCAGGAGGTAAATTCATCTCATTTGATTTTATAAAGTGAGGCCAAACAGACTGAAAGTTCTGGGTGGGACCCTTGGCTTGCAAAAGGAGATTTAGCAAATCTTAACTGAACATGAAATTTGAGACTCCCAGTTCAGTTTTCCTCTGCTCTGTTTCTGTGCCCTATGGATCCCCCCACAGCCCATTCTCCTCTCTAGTCAGAACATAGCAGAACACTTCTGAAAATGTGAAGTTCTTCAAATGCTTGCAAAATTTTGAATGTAAGAGGCCCAAACCTTGTTCGGTTTTGCTGTCCACTTAAGGGGAGAAAGAGAAGAAAACACTGAGGGAAACAAGCTGATGATAACCAAGATTGATAAAACCAAGATTTTCCCTTGGAAGAGATTAGTGCAAGGTTATTAAAATTAAGGGCATATCCTTACTGTACACAGAGCAAGGCCTCAAGAGGGATTTAAGTTAACCTGGAGTGGCTCTCTGTGCTGCGGCATTGCTGGACATCCCCAGGCTCACCTAAAGGACTTTTGGGATCCCAAGGAAAAAAAATCAGGAATACAGAGGCTGAGGTGAAGTGTGGAGGCCAGAGGGTGGTGCCACCCTGGAGATATTTGTGCTCCAAGCCCCAGTGCTGAGGAGGCATGCAGTCAGAGAGGGCAGGGAGAGCTCAGGACAGCCTTGTAACGCACAAGCTGCTGTTGGATGCCTCTTCCAGGGCTTGTTCCAGTGCCTGGGAATGGATCCTGTCCCCAGCTGGCTGCCAGGCTGATCTGAGAGCAAGACTAGTAGGGAAGAAGCAGGAACAGTGACCACTGACCACCAGACCTTCCCAGTGTCATAAACCAAAGGTGGTGCAGCATGCACGGGAAAGCACATTTGCACTCAAAGGGAAATAAAATCTGGAACTAAAGACCTTTCCTTCAAGCAACATTGATTAAAGTAGTGTCAGAGTGCATGCTCTCCTTCCCTGAGTGGCTTTGAACTCAAGCAGTAAAATCTTGAGAGAGTCTGTGAAAGAATCCATATTTCTGCCTGGAAGTATTTGCCATTTGTTAAAACCACTGATGAGCTTAACCCTCAAATTAGATCTGTTTTTCAATTGGAGAAGAGCGCCTGCTATGTAAGATTAGTGCTCTCAAATTTCCCAGCTGCTAAAAACACCAGTTTTTGAGCATTAATGAGACCATGTCTAATAATTTACCCTAACGTGTTAAGTCAGGAGCTGGCATCATGTAAATCAGCAAACCCAATTACCAAGTCCTGTGCGGATATCACCAGGGACGCCAAGAAATCGGGAAGGAAGAGAGAGAACTGCTAATGTTTATTTAAATAGAAAATGACAAAATTACTAGAAGAAAAAAGGGCTTTGCAGGCTTCAAAGTATTTCTCACAGAAAAATGCAGAGCAAGGGAGAGCAGAGTAAATGACAAACTCAGAAGGAAAGTCCTTAATTCTGTCAATGTAATGGCCTTGCTTTGCAAGATGGGCTGGCAGAGGCGCTGCAGAGATCAGGCTGCTAATAAATTATGATGTACTTTTTCTTTTTATCATTAGTCACTTCTGATATTCCCCCATTTGTGTGGACAGAGAGGTGGAGTATCTGGAAATGATGAACACATCTGAAGAAAGGAAGACACATTAATCAGACTTACCACCAACACAAGGACATTCATGAGCCGATCAATGCTTGTTCGCTTAAAAGTTGTTTTTCCGCTGTTCTGCATGAGTTTCGTGTCTGGCCCTGAAGATGAAGCACACTTGTTAATTTTGGTAATAAACCTTAGCTGTTCGAAACCTGATTCTCTCTGAGGCCCCACTGTGCTTTTCAGCATAAATAATCATCATAGCTCTCATGAAGTCAGCTATGCACAGACTGGAGTGCTGGTGGGAAATTTGGGCAGAAACAGGTTAAGTCATTTGTCGGAGATTATATGGACAGAGGCACATAAAACCATTAAATCTGGAATTTTGAGTCAATTCTTTTCTTTAAATATTCAACCTTTCCTTTCAGGTTCAATCACTTTTCACAGCATATCTGATACTGCTATGTTATTTGTGACATATTATGTATTGTCTCACATATCTAGGGAAGTACAGAAACAATAGGAGGACTATGCTCATGAGAAGCATAGATCTAATCAATAATATTATTGATGACCCTGATATTCCAATGTGGATTAAAATCCAAAATAGAAATTATACAGAGTGTTTCTTTCAATACACTTGAGAAAATTCTTAACCAAATTTAATTTCTTAGTCATTGATCAAAACTCCCCATCTGTATTTTACTTTGTGGATTTCTGAAAGAGGAAACTTTTTTCTTCTTGTGCCTGGTAGAAACATAAATACTTGATTCCTTTGTGCATGCTGGGTGTGATGTATCCCCACGCTGTGGTTCTGCAATCGACATGTCAGTCTTTTCACCTACCAGCATAAATAACAAGTCCAAAGCACCAGTCTGTGTTCCTGATAGTACAGCCCCTCAGCAACATCTTCTCATTGTCCAGGGCATATTTCTCTCCTCGAAGAGTAAGAGTTCCTGTGAATTTATCCAGTTTGTTATTTGGTGCCTCACATCTGATTTCTCCTGTAAAAAGAAGGAAAAAGCAAAAATGGAAATCTTGGTCCAGAAAGATGTTATTAATACTGCATTCCCAGCTGCTCCTCAGAGAGACAATATTTCACACTCTAGTTATAGTAGATTCCTAACCATGTCATTCCCATCCTATATCTTATATTTATGATGTTCTGGGATGTTGCTCCTTCCCCATATTCATTTCATAATTCAAGGGACCACAGTGAACTTGGATTCATTCAATTCTTTGAATGTGGCAAGTTTTATTGGTAGAGTACAAAACAAGGTTTCCACAGCTTCTATGTGGGTGAGAAGAAATGTTGAACCAGCGACATACTTTTAAGCCATTCACAGCAAGTTCATAGTGGTAGGCTGTCACTGGATAACTTTAGATAAAAGTGCTGACATCACCTTTTTTCCTATTTCATTTTCTCTCAAACTGCAGGAGCCCAAGTGAATAGAATCATAACCTAAAGGCTGCAGAAGAGTAATTAACTGAGGTGTCTTTGTTCACTGATTTTTAATTTCATCTGTTTTATAACCCAAGTCCCTGGAGCACATAAAAAGATACCACTACCTTCTTTGGCCACTGAGCTGACACTGTAAATGATTGGAGTGTCTATTTCCACGCTTTATATTTATTTCTTGTAATAAAATGTGTTCAGATACTTCAGTATAAAAATGACTATTTAAATCAACTGCTGCACTGACCTTTAAAGATTTAAACTGGAGCCCTGTGGATGTATTGAGAACTGGAAAATACAAATATGCCTTACTGAGAGGCAATATAAGAGTTCAGTCTGTTCACTTAATCAGCAGGAACACTGAAGTTATTTTCAACACAGGCTGTAAATACCTACAAAAATACTAGCATTTGCAGAGAGTATAGTTCTTCTAGCAGCTTTCAGATTTACACACCAGGCTCAAGAGACTGGAAACAAAATCCAGAGAAATCCAGGAGGAAAGTGTTCTGATTGTCTTCACCACCACATATTTTAAAATCAAAAATTATGCAAGTGATGTGAAAAGCAGCTCTAACCTAGGGCAGACACAATGTCAGACATGAAAGATTGAACAATTAGGAAATTCAGTGACACCTGGCTTCAAAATTCATACTAACAACTGTGTTGCTCTTCTGTTTTATCATCTGGTTAGTCCAACTAGGACCAGACCTGTGGCCCATCATTTCTGAAAGTCTCTAGTAACCAGGCTGGTCTCACTGCCACCCCCAAACACCTTGAAAAACACAAAGGAAACAGAGGCTTTGCACTGGAACCTTGGCAAAGCAAACCCAGAGCACGGTCTCCCACCAGGAACACTGTGCCTGCCGTGGGACAGTTCTCCCGTAAGCACCTCGTGTGTCCACATCTGCTTTCCCATACGTGGGTGGGTCTGGGATACTGACATACAGATTTTGAGATCAGAAGGGATTTTTCCAGAAGAGAATAACCACAAAAGAGTGAGAAGCTCTAAAGATCACCCCAGGACTGCTGCACTGATCCAGTACCTCTGCAGCTGAAGGCACCCTAGCCAGGCACCATGCCTCCCATCCTCCTCAGCCACTAACAGCAATAAGTTATCTGGAATACATTTCAGCTGAAAGAGTTAAATACTGCCAACTTTGAAAAGCAGAGGGTAACTGAAAAGTGTTGTTGCTTTTCTGGTCTCCCAGTTCCCCAAATCAAAGAAAGAAATTCAGTGTTTCGCAAGCATCTTCCTTATCTGAACGATCAAACAAACATCATAACTCACATTAAGCATTCCACTGAGTGCCTGTATTAGCTACACAGCCCTGTCCTCTCTTCCTGTCTTAAAAAGTAATTAGATAAAGAGTTACATAAATATTTAAATATTTCTACAGAGGTTTGCTAAGGAAAAGGCAAGGCTGGGTCTGATTCCAGGCACTCTTCCCAGTACACTGTCAAATATAAATCATCCTATGAAACATTTTATTCATTTCAAGTATTGTGAAGAGGCCACTTTTATTTAGAATGTAAGTAAAACAGAGATTTAGAGAACTAATAAATATCTGGTTAGAAAAGTCTCAATTTTCAGAAAATGTTTTAAAATGTTTTTTTTTTAAATTTAGCACTTCTAAGAACACAGTGCCCTTAAATAAACATCATATTAAGCATGCCTGAAAAATTATCTAAGATGAAAGTTTTGCTTACAAACTGATAGACACTTTGGCCTGCTCAGGGAAATAACTAAGACATGCCACTCCAATTATAAATATTAAGCATCTAACTGTACATGTAAAAGCATATCTCTCAACACCTAAAACACTCAGAACCTCAGCCATCACTTCAAAGAAATCCTCATGTACTGAGCTGACACTTGGCAAAAACCACACATTATTGCATGAAACCTCAACAAAGCAGGCAAAGGAAACTCTACCAGAGACCATCTCAGCTATGCTCTTTGCCACATCCTCACCACTTGTCCTGGACTCACCTACTTATTTCAAAAACTATTTTTTTTTTAGATTATTTTCCCTCTGTATCTGAAAGTATTTCCTGAGAGCCTTCAATCCCTGAAGCGTTCCAAGGACACCATCACTCATTCCACCCCTTTCCATAATAACTCCTGCTGTAATCTTGACCTCATATCTAAGCCAGCAGGGCACTGCAGAACGTGACAAACATCACTTGGTCTGTTCCCTCATCTTCTTTCCACAGACAGATGATGTGTGAGCATGGAGTAGTCTGGTTTTGACAGGTCTAGCTCCTTTCTCTGTATATGCTGCTAAGTATTCTCTGGTATCCAGCGACAGGACACATGGGAATGGTTGAAGTTGCAACGGAAGAGCTTCAGACTGTTCCTCTTAGGAAAAGCTTCTTTTCAAAGAGGATGACCACTCACTGGAACAGGCTTCCTAGAGAGGTTATTGATGACCCCAGCCTGTCAGGTTTAAGAGGCGTTTGCACAATGCCCTTAAAAACATACTTAAATTTTTGGTGAGCCCTGAAGTGGCCAGGCAGTCAGACTAGATGATCACTGTAGAACCCTTCCAATTAAAACATCCTATCCTATCCTATCCTATCCTATCCTATCCTATCCTATCCTATCCTATCCTATCCTATCCTAT